>NW_020954594.1:22319787-22323323 GCF_900497805.2 Vombatus ursinus | reverse complement strand
ATCATCATCATCATCATCATCATCATCATCATCATCATCATCATCATCATCAATTACCAACAATAACAATTCATTTTATGTAGTGTTTTAAGGTTTACAAAGCACTTTACATTCATTAGCTCATTTAATTTTCACAACAATTCAGCAATGCCACATTTCATTATTATCCTTGTTTTACAGATAAGGAAACTGAGGCTCATAAGACTTAAATGAATGGCCTAGAATTGCATAACTGGTAGGAATCTGAGGCAGGAGTTAAACCTAGGTCTTTCTGACACTGAGTCCAGCACTTTATCCATTATGACTCAGTGCCTTACCAACAAAACAGTAAAAATGTAGAGGCGGCAGCAGAGGCCACAGACTTAGAGAACCACGTCTTCTGGAAAAATACAAAGAAGTTGAGAAATCTAGCCAAGTCAGAGGCAAAATAAAACAAGTAGCACTTAATCTCTCTTTCTAATTCTCATTCTGTCTCTTTCTCTCTCTTCCTCTCTCTCTCTCTGTCTCTCTGTCTGTCTGTCTGTCTCTCTCTCTCACACACACACACACACACACACACACACACATGTGTTTATGGCATACTTTTCTTTCTCTGATTATCCACAAATTATTTTTTTTTAACATGAGGCAATTGGGGTTAAGTAACTTGCCCAGAGTCACACAGCTAGTGAGTGTTATATGTCTGAGGCCAGATTTGAACTCAGGTCCTCCTGATTCCAGGGCCATTGCTCTATCCACTGTGCCATCTAGCTCCCCCTACAAACTATTTTTCTATTTCCTCATTGAGCATCATTGACTTACTTAATGACTAAGACACCCAGTAACTTTAGTGCTTCAAAGAGCCACATTCAAGTTCTATTTTCCTTTCAGTTTCTCCGTGCTCTGATGAATCAACAATGAACAGGCATTTTTTTGTGTCAGTTATATGCAAAGAACAGTACTAGGCAATGGAAACACAAAGACAAAAATAAAACAGTCCTTTTGCCCTCAACAGTTTACATTCTGTTGGAGACATGTTTTCATAGAAGTATATACAGAATATACCCAAAATAAATACAAGGTAGTTTAGAGGGGGAGGAGATAGGAGGAGGGAGATACCAGTAGCTGGAGAGATCAGAATAGGCAACATGGAGAAAGTGACCCTTGAAATGACTTTTGAATGAAAAAAGAGATTGTAGGAGATGGAACTGATATGTGGGGGTGGGGTAGAGGGGTGGGCAAGTATATTCCAAGTACAGAGGACAGTCAGTACAAAGGCATGAAGATTGGAAATCAGGAAGAACAGTTTGGCTGTGCCATCATGGAAGGGAATAACATATAATAAGACCAGCAAAGTAGATTTGGGCCACATTATCAAATGGAGGAAGTTTGTATTTGATCCTAGAATTAAAGGGGAACCACTAGGGATTAATGAAGAGGAGAATAATATGGTTAAACCTGCACTTGGGGAAAATCATATTGGTAGTTTTGTGGAGGATGATGAATTGTGTAGGAGAGAAACTCAAGACAATGTACCAATTAGCATCTGTTGTGATAGTCTATCTGAATGGTTATAAGGCCTATGAGTTCATGGCCCTTTGAGTAGCAATAATCTATCCTGCTTTCTATGACCAGATTGTTTAATTATACCACTTTGATCATGCCACTTCCTTGCTTAAAAATCTTCAATGGCTCCCTATTGTTGAAGAATTAACTTAGTGTTCTGCCTTTTGGGGTTTTAGCCAAGGAGATTTTATTACTGGTGGTCATAAGAAAAGAACTAGACCATGGATTAGAAAGCAGATGTCATAACCATGTTCTCCAATCAACCGGAGTATGACTGACCAACTTCTATTCTTACCTCTGGATACATAAAACCCAGGATAAATTGGGAATAGTAAATGGTTGAAAGATGAATGGGATGCAGTACAATGTTAAGAAGAGAGGTATAGAATTAGCATAATGATGAAGGTGTGGTTAGCAGGGCATACTGACTGAGTTGTGTTTGAAACATTCTAGCAGCAAATACTTCAAGTTCAACAGGTGCTTGAAAATTATTCTGCCTAAAAAAAGTATTCTTTACTATCAGAATACATTACCCTGGGGTATTTTCAGATTGATAACACCAACTCTACCAAAAGGCCTTTTCTATAACCCTTTTTAATAATGTCAAGCTTTGTAGAAGTACTACAAAATAGCATAAGTCTAGGATCCTGACTAAAGATGATTTTATAGAGAATAAATTCAAGACTCTTTAAATTGCTATCCAAGGTGTTCTATAATTTGGCTTTAATATGATGGCTTAGCCTTATTTCTTATTACTTCATTCTACAAGTGAAGGTCTATTTGCCATTCCTCCCCATGTCCTCTTACCCTTCTAGCCCTCTAATGGAAGCCATTTTGATTTACAATCAAAATAGTATAGAAATAGAAGAAAACAGGGCCCAGGAGAGACCCTGGGTGGGATATCCATAGCTAGTGGATGTGGCCTAGATCAATATCCAGCAAAGGAGACCGAGAAGGGTAGAAGGTAGAAGGTAAAAAGAGAGCTGGGAAAAAGCAGTATCACAAAAAAACTAGAGCAAAAAAAAATATTAAGTAAAGAAGGTGATCAACAGGGTCAAAATACTAAGTACTTTGCAAATATTACATCTCATTTGATACTCATAACAACCCTATGATATAGTAAGTGCTATTACCCTCATTTTACACGTGAAGAAACTGAGGCTGGCAACAGTTAAGTAATCTACTCAGGATGACACAGTTAGTAAATATCTGAGGCTGAATTTGAAATATCTGAAGCCTTCCTGACTCTAGATCCAGTGCTAACTATACCACCTAACTGCCTCAGAGGTTGCAGAGAAGTCAAAAAGGATGAAGACTGAAAAAAAAGTCTATTAGAGTTGAAAAATAAGATGTCATTTGGTAATATAGAAAAGGTTTTGGGGAAAAGATAACAAGTTTAGTTTTTAATATGTTGAGTTGTGGGACATCCATTTCGACATGTCTAATACGCAGTTGGAGATTAGCAGTTAGAGGTGTTAGAGATAGACAAATAGATATGAGATTCATCTGCATGTAGAGAATAATTGAAACTATGAGAGATCACCAAGTGAAATATTGTTGAAAGAGAAAAGAATTGAACACAAGAGAAGAGGAGAGGAGAGGAGAGGAGAGGAGAGGAGAGGAGAGAAGAGATTAAAAAAAGACATAGAGAGAGAGAGTCCAGGGCAGAATCTAGGTTAACACCAGGAGTTAGTAGGTCTACCCCAAATGAAAATCCAGCAAAGGAAACTGAAAAGGGTCAATCACGCAGATAGGAAGGGAACCAGGATAATGTCGTGTCATGAAAACCTAGATAGAAGAGAATATCAAGAAGAGATTGATCAACAACATTATAGGCTTCGAAGAGGTCAAGAAGGATGAAGTTTAGGAAATGGGTAGCATATTTGGCATCATTTGTAACTTTGGAGAGAGCTGTTTCCATTGAATGACGAGAGACAGAGAAAGAGATAGATAGATAGATAGATAGATAGATAGATAGATAGATAGATAGA
>NW_020954594.1:22249725-22319777 GCF_900497805.2 Vombatus ursinus | reverse complement strand
AGATAGATAGATAGATAGATAGATAGATAGATAGATAGATAGATAGATAGATAGATTGTTGCTGTTTGTCTTTCATTCTTGAAAAGGACCAATGACAGCAGGAGGGTAATGTCTTGACTTGCAAGTGAATTGAATTTAATTGAAGCAGGGCTGTGTCACCCTCTTCTCCAGGTTCATCTGGGTCCAGTGGCAAGACACAGGTCAATACAAGTGGAGATGGCCCCACGTAGATAGAAAGACAGACAGACAGACAGACAGACAGACATTTATTAAGTGCTTTCCATATATCAGGCCCTGTGCTAAGTGCTAGAGATGTAATCAAGCTAGAAGTCCCTACCCTCAAGGATCTCACTTCTTTCTAAAGAGGCAAGGCAATACATAAAGGAAATCTGGAAAGAAAGTATTTGGGCAGTAAAATGATATGGATATGGCCAGGAATCACTATAAAGTCCAGGATCTGGGCATTATAAGGCCTAACAAAGCCTGAGTTGTTTCAGAGGAAGATTCCAATTTTCTGATGGAGAGAGGATAGAGATGATGGCCTGAGTATAGATAGCGTGGAATGGAGATGACTGAGAAGTGCTATGGAGGCAGGGTCTTAAAAAGATAAGACCAAGATAAGATCCTTGGTTTATCAAAGCCCATGTTGGTTCCAGGAACAGAGTAAAATTTTCCACTAGGGAGGAGATGAAGATAGTGGCCCTATCTTCACCTCTGAAAAATGCTACCATCTTTCAGCTCAAAGTTTGCTTCAGCCATAACATCTTTTCTTAATCTAGGTGACAAGGAACTAAATCTCCTCTGAACTCCAAAAGTGTTTACTATCTTACTACTACCCACATAGTATTCAGATTTCATTTTGTCTTATGTATTTCTAATATCCCCTACAAGGTTATTAAATTGATAAGGGTTAGAATTCTGACTCGTGGCATTATTATATAATGTAAAATACACTGGCATTTGAATAAAAAAAATCCAGATTCAAGTCCAATTCCTATTACATATTAACTGAGTTACCACAAATATGCCATTTAATTTCTCTGAACATCAGTCACCTCTTTAATAAAATGGAGATAATACTAACTACCTCAAAGAGTTGTTAGAACAATTTTTAAACTGTGAAGTGCTATATAAATGGACTGTCAGTGATAATAATTTATTTCCCTTCCAACACCTAAACAGTGCCTTTCTGCAGTTCAATAAATGTTTGAATTAATGAATTATCTAATTTCAGGACATTAGGTAATTTATTTAGTATACTATCAAATCCTTCATGAGACACTAACTATGTGATCCTGAGCTAATCATTTAACCTCACCTGTCTTAGTTTCCTCATCTGTAATATATTAATGGTACCTATATTCTAGAGTTTTTGTGTGAACCTTAAAGCACTATATAAATGCTAACTATCATTACTATTAACCTTAAACTGTAATTAAACATAGAGTATATTAAGTAGAAATAAAAGTGCCATTTACATAAGACATAAGTGATATTTGGGGCTCATTAAAAAAAGATTTTATATTTCTCTGTGCTCAGCTAATCAATAATATTCAATTCAATTATCAATAATATTAAATTGTCCATGTAGGAAAATGAAAAAAAAGACCATGAATTTCCTAAATAGCTATGTCATCATTATCTTCAACAAATAGTATTGAGTTTGTGATATGTATTAGGCACTAAGTAGCTAAGGCAACATGTCACTTAAATAATAGTTTACTGGTCCTGAACCCCTCTTGAATTTTAATATCTATCACTTCCAGAATGTTATCTCAAGATAATACTTACTGAGAATCACAGTATCATAGGACATTCCATCTAGAAGAAAACTTAGAGAGAGAGTACATATCATAACCCATTCATTTTGCAGAGGAAGATACTAATGTCTGGAGAGGAGTTTTCACTTGCAAGTAGTCACAGATCTAGACAACCAGGGTTCGAACCCAGATCTCATTACTCCTTCTCAAATTCTTTCCCTCCTAAATGGGAAAATAGTGAGACTGAAAATAGTGAGGAAGAAAAGTAACAGTAATTGGAAGGATAGAAGAGAGGACCTGATGGAAAAGGTGTCAACCTCATTGACCTTTTTCATAGATAGCAGAATGTATAATGCAAAGATTTAAATGCACAGAAGCTTTAGATGGTTTGTTGCTTTAATAGAATGCTAAAGCAATTCAGAATCTGAGAATCACAGATTTGGAGAACTGGGGCCTCGAGGGCTAATTGTATACCAAAGTAACACTCAGTATAATATTCCTGACAAGTAATAATTCAATCACAGCTTGAATACCTCCAAGGAGAATGAACACATGACTTCTGGAGAAAGTTTGTGTCACTTTTAGACTGCTCTAATTGTAAAGAAGTTTTTCCTGACATCAAACCTAAATTCCTCCCTATGAAACTTCTACCCATTCATTATATTCAGCCCTCTGGGGCCAAATAAAACAAATCTATCCCTTGTCTACATGACAGCCCTTCAAATTCTGAAACACAGACATTCCCCCTTCCTTAGCAGAATTCTTTTTTTTTTTCTCCAGGCTAAACATCCCCAGTTCCTTCACCTTATTTTTGTGTGATGTGAACTTTAAGCATTTAACCATCCTGGTTGGCCTCTTCTGGATATTCACCAGTTTATCAGTGTTCTTAAACTCTGGCATCCAAGCTAAACAGTGGTCTCCAAATACCATCCGAACAGGAGAGAGTACAGATTATCACTTTCTTATTCCTGGAACTTATGCTTCTCTTAATGCAACCCAAGAGAGCATTAGAGTTTTGGCTGGCATATGACACTGCTGACTCTCATTGATTTTTCAGTCTATTAAAACTCCCTATGTCTTTCTCAGACAAACTGTTGTCTAACCATGCCTCCCTCATTTTACACTTGTGAAGTTCATTTTTTTAAATCTGAATGTAAGACAGAATTTTCCATATTAAATTTTGAAATGAAATAACACATATGAAGCACTTTGCAAACCTTAAAGTTCTATATAAATGTTATTTATTATTATTTTATGTAATGATCAATGTTCTTGTCCTGTAAAGATTTTTTTTAAAGATTCTTAAACTCTTAACCTGTGTGCTAGCTATAACTCCTAGCTCACATGCATCTGAAGATTTGACAGCTAATGCAGTTCAAATCCAGTGTCTACCCAGATCCTGAATTCATCCCTCTTTCTATAAGTACCAACTCCAGAGAGCCTCCAGTTTTGGATTCTTCATTTACCAAATGGTCCTGTGGAAAGCATAAAATGAATATCCATTGCGTGTTCCTGGGACTACTCACAGAGAGTACAGAAATGGGGAACAAAAGTTATATATTTCCTAGTCAACAAGCATTTATGAAGCACCTACTATTTGCTACGAATTGGGCTACAAGGTAAAACACAGACCTTACTCTCAAGGAGGTCATAGTCCAATAGAAGAAAGAAGATTCCTGGAATTCTTGGATTTTGTTGTACAATTGAGCGACAATTCTGGAGTCTGGGAGAATGGCTTGGGAGATGTTTTATTATTAATTGTTCTGTTGGTATACTTTTTTGTTTGCCAATTCTATGCTGTCAATGTTGTATATGGTATCTAATCATACTTGATTCCTTTAATAGAAATTAGCTCCATTTTACCAAGGTCTTGTGACTTGTCATTGTTCAATCATTTCAGTCATGTCTGA
This sequence comes from Vombatus ursinus, assembly GCF_900497805.2. Lineage (NCBI taxonomy): Eukaryota > Metazoa > Chordata > Mammalia > Diprotodontia > Vombatidae > Vombatus > Vombatus ursinus. The sequence continues at coordinate 22,316,107 of NW_020954594.1, read as the reverse complement.
CTCTTTGTGACTCTTTATGGAGTTTTCTTGGCAACAATACTGGAATGGTTTGCCATTTCCTTCTCCAGCTCATTTTACAGATGAGGAAACTGAGGCAAAAATGAGGCAAAAAGTGACTTGCCCAGGGTTACACAGCCAGTAAGTGTCTCTGAGGCCAAATTTGAATTCAATCCTCCTGACACCAGAGCTGGCACTCTATCCTCTGTGCCACCGACTAGAGCCTGCTAAAATGCAGCAAGTTCAGGAAGGACTCCGAATTCACTACTAAGTGAGCAACCTAAAGCTAGTTTCTGATTAGGTAAGCTCACACCATGCTTCACAACTAGTTGGTACTGAGGGATAGAAGGTCTCTAACTATGAAGATTATTGAGAGTTCAACACTCATTCCTCACTTCTGCATACAAAAAAAAAAAATGGGGGGGCATACAAAAACCACTGAAGTAAGTAATGGATTTTCCAAGATTCAGATGCTTTTTTTTTCCCATGAATAATAACAGGTTGTGGCTATTAATCCTAGCTAGTTGTTAAATATCACCATCATCATCATCATCATCATCATCATCATCATCATCATCATCATCATGATTAAATGCATTAAAATGGTTTTGAAATGAATTATGAATGGGCAGGTTGGTTAACCTTGGAAAGGTCATTTGGGATGGTAATGGTAGTTTTTGGCCTTCCCTCCTCAGTTCTTAGACTGGTAACCTATTCATCATAACATTTGTCTCTCTTTGGAGTAAAAAAAAAAAAGGGCTTTAAAAAAATATCCGTGTCTCAGGATGAGAATTATAGTCTCATTTGGGCTGGCAGAGGCCTTAAGGGGGTTAGCAGGCTCAGGTAGGATTGATTTGGTTACCTTGAAACTGTCTTTAATAGATGGATGTTTTGCTGTAACTCTGTACATCTTGGGTGACAAAGAATCCACAGACTTCTTGGGGAGCACGTGTGTTTCTCCTTCTATTCTTAAAGCATGTCAAATTCTGCACAGGGAATTAATCTGAAAGCTGTGTTTTTAGTATTACTCTGGAGCTATTTTACTCAGTCTTCATCATCCCAACATGCTTGGAAATTGTCATAAGTCTGGAGACTGTTGTCATGTGTTACCAACTTGATTGCAACTGACTTTGTCCAGTCATCCTTTTAGGTCTTGTTTTGAAAGCTTTGGCTCTTAAAAATGATCTACTTACTTTCTTTAAAAATAAAGCAAGACCCACACCATCATCTTAAAAGAAAAAGAGTTATGCCCTAGGGGTTAGAACTTCCAGAAGACAGAGTATTTTATAATTTTTAACTATTATTATCAGAGTTAATACACCTTAATTGAGTCTTCCTAGAGATAAATAAGAATAGCTTTGCTTTTGAGCTTTTGTCTCCATTATTTTGAACTGTGCTATTTTTTGTGTCCTTTATTACCACCATATTAAAGATCTCTCTGAGTGAGTGACTTTTACACCGTGTACTGCTGTACACTATTTGGGGATTTTTCTTTTTATTGCCAAAATTCTTCACCTTTCCTGAATTTATTCAGTATTGGCCTAAGCACTCCTACCAAGACAATGGTAAAAGCATGTTAGGAAGATTATTAACATGAAAAGAGTTCATGGATTTTTCTAAATTTATAATAGATCTGTAGTTTTTTAACATATTTGTTTTAGTTTTCATTAGCAAATGTTCTAAAATATAAGCTTATAATGAAAGTCTTGTGAAGCTAGGAGTGTTCCATAGAAACTCTATAATATGGGCTTAATTTGGCAAGAAATAGTTATATGGCAACCAAAGTGTACCATAAGCTGATCATGAGTTAGCATTGCCATTCCAAAAATTGAACAAGGAAAAATCCAAAATAGCCTTGAAAAACATTTATGCTTTCAGTTTTCCTAAGTAGAAAGCATGATATGTTCAATTCATGAAATATTTATAGACCTTTAGAATGGAAAAGTTCTTAAGAATTACCTAATACAACCTTCTGATTTTTATAAGTGTTATCCACAGCCTAGGAGTAGAATTGGACCTGTGGATGCCATAACAGACCCTGGCTCCAGATTCTGGTAGCTTGGGTTCCATAATGCAGTCTGACCCCAAAGAAAGGAGATTAATCTTTCCTCACAGTTTTGAGTCATTGCCCCCACCCCAGATTTCTGTATAATATCTCCAAAACAGGAGGTTTTGTTTTGTTTTGTTTTTGTTCTTGTTTTGCAATATGCTCCTCTATGAAAATCTGGTAAAGCATGCAGATTTTTGAATAAATAAAATATCCAAGGTTACAAAGGAAACCAATTATTTTAAAATTAAACACAGAAGTCTCCTAATCATTCATTTAGAAATATTTAAACCATGAAACCATGCCCCTTCATTCCTATTATACTGTCCCAGGAGATAAAAGATAACTTTTTAGGACTAATCAAAAGACATTTCATATGCACCTTGGATTTATGCCCTTTGCAATCAACCCATCCTATTTTAGCCCTCATTCCTTAACCAGGTGAAAACACATATCAGTCAATCAGTCAAAAGACCTTAGAATAAGTATAAAAATCTTCAAAAGCCTAATGAAATAAAATTATACTAGACAGGATACATATTCCAATAGACAACCCAGGGCCAAGATAGTTTCATTTTATATTGAGCCAAAATAAACTTATTAGTAACATTAAATTCTCCGTCTTCTTCACAACTTGAAGGATTATCTAGAAGTTACAAATGAATCTAGAAGTAAAAGACATTCCACAAAATGGACCATTTCTTTTTTTTTAGCACACCTCAGAGGATCAAAGGTAAAACTTATCTGTAACAAAGAAGGGAGCTGTGGAAGAAGGTCATTGGCTCCAGAGGTGTCTTAAGAGTAGAAGACTTACTTTGAAGAAAGTCCCAAAAAAATGTTAACTCCTTCCCCAACTTCCCCTCCTGATGGTCTCATAGTTAAGTTGTTGTAGAACAACTTAACAGAACAATTCTGTCAATTTATCAGTTTCCTGAATCTTAGATCCACATTGTTCTTGCTATACACACTGACTGCCCATTCTTTCATTGACTCTTACAGCACAGAGCCCTTAAACTGAGTACTTTATTCATTTTGAGGTATAATAACTAAAGACAGATCTGGACATTTGGAAATGTTTCAAAGTGGTGTGAATTAACATTGCCGTTTAGTGCGTCAAAAATTGTGATACTGATAATATGAACCAGTTGATATCTGTCTCTATTCAGCAGAGAACTACTGGCTTAAATTGAAGGGTGGTGGGGTTAGGTTACATATAAGGAAAGCTACCTCGACAAGGTGGTTTGACATTGAAAGAGGGAGAGAAGATGTTTTCTTTTGTTTCATTTTTGTTTTTTTTACATGTCTGAATGCTATTGGAAATGGGCTAGATGTTCATCTTTGTAGAATGGTTTAGGTACTGTTTGGGTTAATTCTAAGGCATGCAAGCATTGATGCCTTAGGATTTCTCTCAGCCCTTGAAGAATTATATTACCAATAGGAGACCATAGGTCGAATAAAATCCTTTCTTTTAAGGCAGTTTCTTGAGTGCTTTGAAAGAATTCAAATGTATTGCCATATAAACCCATGACCAACAATGTATTAAAGTGCCCAGGCTTCCCTCTGGACATAGTATTCAAGAAACATTTGCTATGCTAGCCTAAATAATCGGACTGGAAATATTGAGCCAAGAAACCACCATAGACCTGTAAAAGTGAAACACCATTCTTACACTTAAGATGAATAGAGCTTGGCAAGGCCTAAACTTCTGATTTGGAAAGTACCTCAGCATGGCCCCTTAATCCTCTCCCCATCCTTCCACCAGGGAGAAAGTTACATGTGAAATTAGAGTTCTGGCCAGATTATTCTTCTGCTAATTTCTGGTTGCCTTGAAAGCTTCTTCATCATGTTTCTAGCATTTTCAGTTTTGGTGGAACATTGACTACACTGTGACTTTTCACTGCCCTCAATTGTGTTCCAGTTATAGCTTTTGATCTATCCTTAGCATTGTGGTTATTTTTATCTCAGTTTTCAAGACTTTTTTCATCCTTTTTACAATAGCTTTCCTTCCTTCAATTACCCAGACTTTGGAGAGATTGGAATGTTAAACAGGAATGAGATGCATTAAAGCAAAGTGAGTAAAGGAAAAAAAATCATCAAATTATCTCTTGATTTTCACACCCAATCCAACTGTTCTTCTGTTAGTATTAAAAGAACCTGGATCCTTCCTTTTATTTAGAAATAGCATACGGAAACAAAGCACATTCCATTACTTCTGCCCACAAGTTTGCTCTTTCTTGGAAAAAGGCAGAGAACTTAGTGTCAGTAATGAGTTTATCTTGGCTCCAAATAAAATGAAACTGTCTTGGTGCTGGGTTGCTAATTGCTTTTGGACATGGATCAAATGAATTCTGAGCAGTATTTGCTGTGGTGAACAGCAGCTTGTGGGAGTTGAGATGGCAGAAATTGCATAATTTGTACACAATACCTTAAATTTGTTTTGTGCCACTCTTTGCATTCCCTGAGACTGACCTTCACCCTCTCAAGTTCCCTTGTACTTTACTACTTTGTATGTATTTATATTAATTCACTTTATGGTATACATTATGTATAAATAAATAAATAACATTTTATAAGTACATACCTCTTTCTTTGGAACATAACCTCATTGAGAGTAGCGATAGTTTGCTTGACTTTTCCTCTTAGTACTTGTATCCCCAGTGCCTAGCACAGTTCCTGTCACATAGTAGACCTTTACTAAATACTATTTGATTGATTGATAGATATGGCATCCAGAGTTCAGATGTTAATATGACCATATAAGAAGTGGGGAAACTGAGGGGGAAAGTATTAACAGCAAGTTAGTGTAGCAGGCATTCATCTGAAATTATCTGATTCCTAGGTCATTATTTTTTCCTGCAATGCCAGTGGTGTTTCTCAGTCTTGGTGATTTGATAATAATAATAGTGATTCTGAGTGATTTTGAAGCTTGCAAAGTATATTATATACATTATCTCATTTGATGATCCCAGAAATCTTGCAAGATAAACTCTGCAGATATTATTATTCCCATTGTACAGATGAAATTGAACTTCATAGAGGTTAAAAAACTTCCCCATGGTCACACTGCCATTTATTGTTTGAGGCAGGATTCAACTCAGTTATCTACTATTACCTAGGTTTTATACTCTTTCTCCTATACCATGTTGTCTCTCCTAATCACCTGCCCTCGGTGTCTCCAGCTAGTTTTAATGAAAATGAGAATTTTTAGAGAGCCAGGACTGGAGTCAGGAGGACCTGAGTTCAAATCCAGCCTCAGACACTTACTAGCTGTGTGACCCTGGGCAAGTCACTTAACTTTGCCTCAGTTTCCTCATCTGTAAAATGAGCTAGAGAAGGAAATGACAAACCTCAGAATCTTTGCAGAGAAAACCCCAAATGGCCTGACAAGGAGTCAGACATGACTGAAAAATGACTGAACAACAATGTGAATTTCAGAATAGACCTTTAGTGGTTATACCTGCATATTCCATTATAACCTTTTTTTTTAATCATCTCTCCACACAAATTTATAATCATTATTTTTTTTCTAGTTCTAGTTCTAGTGGGTCGATGGCCCAAATTATTCTGTCTCTCATGTCAAAATGGTCAGCCAGACACATTTAATAAGCAGCTACTGTAGACTGTAATTGTTATACAATTTTCATTTTACCAACCCCATTCCCTGTAGGCCCTTCTTTAGCTTCTTCTCTCTTCAGAGCAACTAATAAAATGTTATTATCATGTTTTCCCAATTCTGCACAGGAAGGACAATTCTGCCATGCTTTTTTTTCTCTTTTTTTTTTGAGATAGATCAATGAAGAAGAGATGAAAAGGTTATAGCACAAGACCACATCATTTTGTATTGTATTACCATGTAAACTTGGGATGGCTATATATGTGTATGTATATATATGTATATATATGTACGTATGTATATGTCCGTTTGTGTATGTGTGTGTATATACTTGTATATTTTTACTATTATATTGCCATTAAGGTACTAGCTTCTGTAATTTTGCTAAACCATTTCCACTTTCTAAAGACACTAGTTCTGGTTTAAAAATTCTCTAAAATATTGTAGGAAATGTCTTTTATACCAGGTTATAAACATTTCCTCTAATATTACACAATGTATGGTTTCTATTTTGTGCTGTCAGTCAGTGTGTATGTAAGAGTATATTCTTGTATAAAATAAAGGCAAAACAATTAGCCAAAAATTGCTGCTTTGAACACCAGCTGCCACTGATAATCTTGTACATTCTCAGTAGAGTTGTAGATTGCAACATTATATAGGAGAATTCTCCGTACACGCTTGAACATATACTTTAGTCATTCAATTATTAAATTTTAGAGCTACAGAGGCCTTAGACACCATAATTCCAACCTACTTTTTTTTAAGCATAGGAAACTAAGGCCCAAGGAGGCTGGCATTTATTTAACACTGCAGAGGTAATACATAGCAAAGCTGAGAAGATAATTGAGTGTCCTGATTCTCTGTCTAGAATTCTTTCCATGCTGGTTCCCCAAAGAATGTGTGAATCTTGAGCATGGATTTTCAGATGTAGAGATCATAACACTGTAATACTATGGAAATCTTTAGAAAATTCTTTAGAAGGGAGATTATAAATGCCAGTCTGATTTGTGGGCAGTGTTGACCACTGTTGTTTTGACTAGAATAGCCAATACTACCTAAAATTAGAATGAGTTACTTAGTTGTCATTCACATCCAGGAAGATAGTAGATACAAATTACATATATTGAAAAAGGAGATGAAAGCCCTCTTTGAGAAAATACAGTATACAAAAAAAAAACTATGTTCTATGGCAGCCACCAGATAAATATTCATCAAAATATTGCACTATAGGAATGGTCCTTGCTTTTGGTACACACAATATATGAACACTCAAACTTGTACAAAAAAAAGATAACATCAGGGAGTGCTTGTATTGCACAACCATTCTTCAAAGGATTAACAGAAGAACATCTTTGAATCACAAACTTCAGTAAAATATTTTAAACATTATTCAGTGTTTCAACATTTTATTGATAATTAGTCAACTAGCATTAATTATCTATTGCAGGCCAGAAATTGAGGACACATAGACAAAAAAAAAGGTCTCTCCTCAAGAAGCCTAATTTCTTTTTGGAGAATATAATATGTTCTCTTATAAGATTCTGCAATGTTTGGCATGATTTCACATGTATAATTGATAGCAAATTGCTTGCCTTCTCAAGGAGTAGGGAAGGTCAGGAGAGAGGGAGAAAAGTAGGGACTCTTTTTTTAAATGTTAATTTCATATGTAATTGAGAAATATTTGATGAAATAGATAAAATATGTTCCAAAAATAAAATTATACAACATATATCTAAGGTAATTTGGAAAGGGGAAGCACAAGGAACTTGGGATCAGAAAAGGTTTTATGTAAATGATGATATTTAACTGAGTTTTGAGCAAAACAAATCTTAAGACTCTCTTTTCTTCACATGCTTAGCATATATTTATTGACATTTTCTTTTCCCTTCTGTTCTCCCTCTCCCTTTCCTTCTCACTTATACATATACACATATTTATACACGTGTACATATTTACACACATGTATTTGTTGATACACACACACAAACACACTTCTTCCTTTGGTGACTATCAGTTTTCATAGAGTCCAGGGTTACTTCTATGTATATATATGGCTTGCTGATTTACATATTACATCCTACTCTCCCTGCTGAACTGAGATATACTGATCTTTAATTGCCTGCTGGACAGTTCCACTTGGTATCCTCCATTACCTCAAGCTCAGTATGTCCATAATTAAACTCAACCTCTTCAAATCTCCTCTTCTTCCAATTTCCCTGTTTCTGTTTAGGGATCCAACAATATCTCAGCCACTCATACTAAACTTAAATGCCATATTCACATCTTTTCCTTCATCCTCTGCATCTGATCAGCTGGCAAATCATGTTGACTCCAGAATATATATTTTCTTGTCTCCCTATCTCCTTCATCTTCCTCCCACCCAAAGTAAGACCCTTATCTTCTCTTGTTTGAGCTATTGAAATTATAAAGACCTTCATCTCCTAGTATCAGTTTTCTCTTCTCTCAAATCTAACTTTCACAATCTGACAAAATAAACTACCAATTCACAGGTCCATCACTCTCATGTTCAAAAATCTCTAGTATTTACCTATGGGATAAAATACAAAACTCCCTAGCCTGGCCAACATGGAAGCCCCTTGACAATCTAGCTCCAACCTACCTTTCCAGCTTATTTAAAATTGCACTTTTTCACATATTCCACATTCTAGCTAAACTACACTATGAATTCTTCTATAAACCACACATGGTTTCTGTTCCTTCTGTGTATTCACTCAGGCTATTGTTTCCCATTCCTGTAATGTACTGCCTCCCCATCTGTGCCATTCTGAATCCTTTTGTGGCTTCAAGGCCCAGCTCAGATGCCATCTCTGCTTTTGGGATCTCCTCAGCTAGAGTTAACTTTCCCACCAATATTACTAAAATACTTAGATTTGTCTTCCATTCACTCAAATCAATCCTGTTTTATGCTATAGATATTTTTTTAACTTCTTTTCACCTCACCTCTTTCCAAGTTCCTTGAGAGTAGAGACCTTATTCCCCTCTCCTTGTATCTCAAGTACCTGGAACATTTTATATTTACTTATCTTCATACATGCTGCTTCTCTTCAGTAGAATTTAACTTTTTGAAGAAAGCCTATTTCTTTTTCTTTCCTATCCCCTCCCACAGCATCTAGGCTTGAGGCAACAAGACTTCTGGGACACAAAGTCTCAAGGTAGCCACCCCCTCCTGTCTCGGTACCCAGTCATGCAGTTGTTGTTGGGTTCATTACTCAGGGATTGCCTGTCTTCTCAATATGAATAGAGGTTTCCCAATTCCCACATTTATTGGCTTATAACCCCTAACATAGTTATTCCACAGAAAGTGACTTTCTATAGGGTTGCTAATGATACAAATATTTATGGGCTCACTCCAATTACAGACTTTTCCCCAACAAGAAGGTGATGAATGGGTGGTAAAAGAAGGAAATCAGTGAACAAACCTGAATTAGATATGGAACAGAATATATTCCTACATGTAAAATGATAAAAATAGAAGACAGTAATGTATACCTACTAGTATAATCAGCTGGGAAGCTAATACACAATGTTTGCAAGGCTGCAAATTAATTGTTTTACACTTCATTTCTCACTAGGATTGTCCAATTAAATAGCAAACATAATTTTCTTTTTTGACAGCCTCCTTCTCCAATATTTTCCTTGTCACAAGCCCAAACATGCTTCTCCTGACACGACTGCAACTATTCCAATAGTTGATGCCCATGTCACAAGCACTGAAGGCATTCTTGGACTTTTGAGTACTCACAAGGTCCATACTAGAGGGCAGAAAAACGAAACACAAAAAGAGAGGCAAGGAAGCAGAAATGTCTAGGAAAAGTCTAGCTAGTTTAGGACCTCACTCAGACATTATGCCAAAATACAGAAGAACCCTTCTTTCCTTTAATCCCAACCTGGAATCATATTCTATCTTCTCACATGTCATCTCCAAGAAACTCGCTCCCTGGAAGACACTTCTACCAGATGTAGCACCATGCCTTATCAGCTTTTTCCACCTTAGCAGCCAATTAGAGGGGCTCAACCCAGTCAGACATGGCTTCAACCTGGCAAGGGAAAACTGCATGTTTTGAAAGAGAAAGAGAAGTTGTGCTAGACTGAAATACTGATTGAGTATACCCTAAAGAATAAGGAACAAGAGGGATTGTCTAGTGCCTGGCACCTAAGTAAATGCTTAAGAAATGCTTATTGATGGTTTTTTTTGTTTGTTTTTGTTGTTGTTTTTCAGTGACAAAAAACAACAACAAAAAAAGCTAGAAATTAAAGAAATGTTCATCTTTGGAATGACTGAAAAATATGGCATATAAATAATGAATTTTATTTTTCCTCAAGAAATGACAAAAGGGCTGGTTTCAGGGAAACCTCAGAAGACTTATGAACTGTTGAAACTTAGAGTGGGTAGAACTACAATGACAACATTGTAAAGTTAAATAAACTTGAAAGAAATAAGAATTCTGATTGATCTAACCACAATATCAAAGGATTGATGAGGAAACATGATCCCCATTGACTGATGAATTTGTCAAGTTCAAAAAACTCAGACCAGCAAAGCGATCAGTAAATAATAATGAGGAATTTTACTCAGGGTCAAGGAATTGCAATCCAGGACACCAGGCTGCCTATTCAGATAGGAGTGCCCAGAGCGGGGAATTACAGAGTTTAAATACACTCTGGAGAGGCAGCTAGGTAGATAGATAGGTGGGTCACCAATTATTTATTGCAGGGTGATAGCACCTTCCTGGAGAAACAAAACAAAACACAGAATCAGTTCAAACTGCTTCTAGACAACAGAGAAAGGCCTCTGACCTATGCTGTGTTACCTGTAGGGTCAACTGAATAGCCAAATTGCAGGGAGGGTAATGGTTGCAGAAGTGTCCTTGAAGCTATCTAGGTCCTGGAATAGGGACAGTTAGAAACTGCTGGTCTCAGCAGAGATTCCCAAAAGTTTACCTTAGGAGTTGGGGTGGGGGTGGTGGTGGGGGATAGATTAGAAACTGCCAGGCAAAACCAGTAGAGGCCAAGAGTTTCTCAGGGATTGATAGATTCAAGATTCAGAACAAGACATATTTTTGAACATGGACAATGTAGGGAATAATTTTGCATATTTGTTACAAAGGCTTTGTTTTTCTTTTTCTCCTAATCATGGAGGCAGGGAAGTGAGAAGCATAAAAAATAAAAAATTATTTATTTATTTATTTAAAAAAAAATCAATTTAGAGCCAACAAATGAAAACACTTATTCTAGAACTAAATGAATAAAAAATAGTATAATGAAAAGAACACTAAATTTGAAGTATAAGGAGGAACCATGCTCAGATCCTAAATCTGACATTTAACATCCATTACACCATTTGGGGGCAGCTAGGTGGCACAGTGGATAAGGGGTGACTAGAGACAGAAAGACCTGATTTCAAAGATCTGTGGGTCAAAGCCTCAGAAACTTACTATCTGTGTGACTCTGGGCAACTAAATCTTGTTTGCCCAAGTTTCCTCATCTGTAAAAATGAGCTAGAGAAGGAAATGGCAAACTGCCCCTGTATTTTTGTCAAGAAAACCCCAAAAGGGGGCACAGAGTCAGACATAATTGAAAATGACTGAACAACAAGAAGACCCTCTTGACTTTTACCTCTTTGGGTCTCAATTTTCTATTCTGTAAAATGAAAGAGTTGTATTAGTTTACCTTTTCAATCCTTTTCAGCTCGATTCAATTCCACTCAAATAGTTAAATGGTTAATAAACACCTGCTAGTACAAAACTAAGTGCTAAGTTACAGGAATGCAAAAAATAAAAGAAACAATTCTTGCCCTCAAGGAACTTAGTGTCCCCTGGTCCTAGAATGAGATAAGTTCCTTTGACGCTGTTTAGAACAGCCAGACCTCTGGTGAGAGGCAGTATGCTTTCCTCAGTGCAAAAAATAAATGAGGACACCATGCAGATTTATTGCTTCTGTATAACATGGAGATAATTAATATCCTGGGCCCTTGCATTTGTTTTCAGTACAGAAAGCCAAATTATTTCTAAACTCTAGTTTCACATCTCATTTGTTACTTAGTTATTGTAACTAGAGTGATTTACAATGAAAAGTTGAGTTTCTCGAGCAATGATAAAGTGCTCTTAAAAAAAAAAGATAGTTCCACCTTATGACAGATGTGCTTAAAATTGCTGTCGTGCATATGCTTATTAAGAGCTTTGTATTTCCAAGAGCAGGTCCTTGTTTTTTATCTATAATTGTTTGCTACTGTGATTTGGCACCAACTTTTCCCTCTTCTTTTATGTGAAAGGGCAGCAGGTAACTGAAGCACCATCCATCTGTCACACCCAAAAGCAACTGTTAAAAACTACCTGACTCATTTTTTCATGATTGGGAAGTTGGTCGCACAACAGCTGTTTGCAGAGATACAGGTGAAACTTATGTAAATACTGCCATATTTCTTTGGAAATGGAATAAATCACCTTCCACATGCAGTGGGGGAATTAGCATATTTATTCTCTCACACTTGCCAAATCCACATTTCCTATGTACATATGTATAAAATAGGTCTTAAGGAGCACAGGCCTTCTACTATATCAAATAGTGATAGGCAATATTCTTTAGAACAGGGAGTATGTGACTTTTCCAAATATATAAAAGAAATGCCAAAAACACTCATATAATTTTATTTGAAGCATCTATTCAGCATAAAGCACAGAATCTAAATTGGGGAGAGTTCATGGAGAGAATCTGATTTGGCATACTTTTAGGGGTGTGGGAAAAAAACTGCTTTGAAGATGACTGTTATTCTTCATTGATTTAAAACTTTGATGATGGATAGAATGTTGGGCCTGAAATTAGGAGGACTCATTTTGATGTGTTCAAATCTGTCCTCAGATAATTCCCAGCTGTGTGACCCTGGGCAAGTCATTTAACCCTGTTTTCCTCAGTTCCTCATCTGTAAAATGAGCTGGAAAAGGGAACGGCAAACCACTCCAGGATCTTTGCCAAATGGGCACATGAAAAGTTGGACACAATTGAAAAATGACTGAACGACAACAATAAAAAGTGTTTCTTACATTGGTGTTCAGAGGTTCCTTTACTGCCCAGCTAGAGGCCATGTATCTCTTTCCCAAGTGTTCCTCTAGCAAGTCTCAGGCAATGAGCACCTGCCCTCAAGAGAACATGAGAAGCTCAGGCCTTGAGCATTCAAGGAGTGCAGGAGTTGGCCCTAGCAGCAGGCCTCTGATGGGTTTTTATAGTTTTATCTAGGGATATTTATTGGTTACATTCAAGTTCTGATTTGTGGTTTATTACCTAATGTATTTACTATATAATTTGATGTTATTGCATAACGTAAAGATAAAGTTATTTATAATATTTTCCCACTGATATTCTAGTGGTCTACATATGTTTATTTGGGGACACGTACATGTTGTTTACTAGATCATACCACGTGCTTATCTTGTAACTGAAGAAACATTATAAGAAAAAAAACAATTAAAACATCTCAATAGAAAATGGAGGCTTCAATCAAAATGGAATCAGTAATGATAAGATAATAAAGCTCACTGAAAGGAGGCAGCATGGCTTAATAGAGTGCTGGGCTTGGAGTAAGGAAGATCTGGTTTTAAGTCTGTCCTCTGCAAATTACTAGTTGTGTGACCTTGGGCAACCTTTCTAAGCTTTGAGTCAATGGTAAAATAAGGAAGTCCTTGATAACCTCTAGCATCCCTAATAACTCTACATCTATAATCCTAAGTCATTTTTCAGTTTCTTCTTGAAGGCCTTCAAGGATCTAGAACTTACTGCATCTTATGAAATAGCCCAATTCCATTTTGGACAGCTGTAATTATTAGGAATTTTTTTTCCTGAGATCAGATATGTACACATTATTCTTGTTTCTGCCTTCTGGAGTCAAACAGAATAAATCTAATCCCTTCTGCAAATAACAGCCCTTCTAATACCTGAAGATACCTATCATATTTCTCCTCAACCTCCCTCCACCACCTCCCCCCCCACATACACACCTGCCTCTATCTTCTTTTCTTCAGGCTAAAACCTTCAGCTGGTTATCATACTCAAGGCACTTCACTGTAATATTCATCTTTCTCTGAAAACTATCTAGTTTATCAATGTCCCTCTTAAAATATGGCTCTATGGAATACTCTTGTGCCATAAGAAATAGTGAGTAGGATGCTTTCAGAAAAACTTCGGAAGACTTACTTATATGAACTGATAAAAGTGAAATGAGCAGAACCAGGAGAACATTGTATACAATAATAGCAACATTGTACACAATAATAGCAACATTGTAGGTTGATCAACTGGGAATGACTTAGTTATTCTCAGCAATACAATGATCCAAGATAATTCAGAATGGCTTATGATGAAAAATACTATCTGCCTCCAGCAAAAGAACTGATGGAGTCTGACTGCAGATCAAACCATAGTTTTCTAAACTTTATATTTCTTAGGGTTTTTTGTCTGTTTTATTTTGCAACATGCTTAATATGGAAATATGTTTTATATGACTGCATATGTATAGTCTGTAGAAAATTGTTTGCCTTATCAAGGAGAGGGGAGGGAAGGGAGATAGGGAGGGAATTTGGAACTCTAAATTAATTTTTTAAGTTAAAAATTGGTTTTGCATGTAATTGAGAAAAAAATAAAATAAAAGAATAAAACATATTGTTCTCAGAACTGAACAAAATATTCCAGATATCAGGAGTCCTCCATACCTAAAGAACTGAAATGAATTGAGCAAATATATTGTTACTAATTCATTGCAAGGTGTTATTCTAGGTGCTGGTTATAGAATGACAAATAAACAATTCTGCAGCATCTTTTATACTATAGTTTAAAATATTCTGTTCATTAGTCATCTAAAGCTGAGGTTTCTGCTGCTTTTAGCTTCTGATATTTTCCCTTCTATGTTCTGCCCTACTTTCTCTCAACATCACCCCAACTACCTCTTAGAATTACAAAATCTCTACTACTTATTTCATATAAAGGAGTGAGTGTGGTAGTAGAATCACAATTTCAATCCCCAAAGTAATTCTGTACAACTTGTCCTGAAGTAGGAATCCCTTCTAATAACTCCTACAATGATTATCTAGTTGTAAAACTATCACCATTCCCATAACTTTTCCATAGCCTTGGCTCTGTCCCTCAAGTCACTGCTTGCCAATTTATTATTCTTTTTAGTGATCAAAGCCAACAAGCAGTGGTAATGAGAGATTAATTTGGCATTCTTGACCTTGGTTGATGGGAGAAAATTTATTAAGTACTTACAATGTGCTAAGCACTAAGTTAAGCATTGGAAATATAAATAGACAAATGAGAGAGTCTCTGCTCTCAATGAGCTCACATTCTAATAGGTATAAACAGCATATTTATGCATGGTAAGCTACAGAGCTAATGGGAAGCCTTGGGTATCAGCAGCAGCATGGATCACAGAGATGAAGTCTCTGGAGAGATGACGCTCTGGAAAGAGCCTCCAGACATGAATGGAGATCACAGAGATGAAGTCTCAATCTCAGGCTAAGGTTTGGTGGTAGAATACCAAGCACATCATATCCCTTTTCTTATGCACAGGTACCCATTCGGCTTATCCTCAAGAGTTTTAGGAGTTAGCAGTCATCAGTTATTCCTATTTTCATGACTTACCCTGATCTGAACTTGGGTGGGAGGTTCCCAGGGTGTTGAAAAGTCAGAAGATTGAGGAAAGAAGAGAACCCTGACTTTGACTTATGTAGGCCTTAGTAGAGGGATGGCAGTGATAGAACCACATCAGTAGCACTCTGGAATCACTCACTCTTGCAAGAATCATAGCCGCTACCTTCAAGATTGGAGAACCAATTTGACACCTTCCAATTTTAGCCATATTTTGGACAACGAACCAGTTGCCCTACCACAGTTACAGACTTCCTAGCCACCCTCTCTAAACCATGCTACCTATACCATTGCCATCTTCTTTATCCTCTAGAATCTTAGACTCTACTGCTGAAACACGCTGGGCTCTGAGACCTGAGCTTTTATTCTATCTGATGAGGAACCAAGGTTGCAGCAAGCACATGTGCCCCATCTTACCTTTATGTGTTATTTTCCTCTATTAAAAAGTTAAGTCTTTGAGAATGTGAACTATCTTTCCTTGTTGATTTATATTCCCAGTAATTAGCATGCTGCCTGGTAAATAGTAAGTGCTTAATAAAAACTTTAACACTTAAATCATTCAACTCATATATAGTGTACTTCAGGTAAAATTTCATCATGATTCAAGTAATTTTGTAATGGATAGATTTCTTTCATTTAAATAATTTAACATTTTCTGTGGTGTCCAGTGTAGTAAGAGAAAGCATAGTTAAGAATGACTGAGTTGGAGTCAAAAGACCTGGATTCTAATCTTGTTTATGATACCTTCAATCTGTGTTACCCAGGGTAAATCATTTCAGTTATCCATGCCTCAATTTTCTCCTCTGTGTAAATGGGAGGTTTAAATGTGAAAATCAGTTGTGTAGTGTCCTATAAAGTATTATGCAAATGTAAGCTATTATTGCTTTTAACTTTCACCTCTTTTTGCTCTATCCTCCATCATCAGAAATAAGCTTCTAGAGGGTAAGAATAATACCTGTGTAGGTTTCTTTTTACAGTTGTGGGCACAGTGAATAGGAAGGCATGGAAAGAAGGCTCTTAAATGATAAGAGTGTTTATTGTGTTTATTCTTTCAACCACTTTTCTTCTGATATCCTACGGCAAAGACTGCATAAAGTGTTTTAATGTTACTTAGGGAATAAGTATACATTATTAGCTTACTATGCATCTCTTACTTGTTTGAAAATCCTTTATTTCATAGAGGGCACAAATAATTGGGGAGTATGTTTCCAACATGCAAAATGAGTTGTATCTTTCCATAAGCAAGCTTATAACTGGGCTCCTGCAGCCACACTGCTTCACATATGGTACTTATGAGTCAATTAAAGCACCCTAAGAAGCAATTACCATTTTATTGTTTAATTCAATTTTCACAACTCATGCTGTTCTACTCAAAAGTTGTGTGTGTATATGTATGTATGTATGTGTGTATATGTATATGTATATATATATATGTGTGTATGTGTATGTATATGTATATGTATGTGTATATGTATGTGTATATATATGCATTTAATAATAGGCATACCTGTTTTGGAAACTCTCATTTTGGAAAAAAACCCTGAAAACTCTTAAGTAACTACACACTGTGATTTTACATCAAGTAAGAGCAAATGGAAGGAACATGTGAAGTCATTTTGGTTATAAAAAGAATTTACTTCAAATTTCAAAACCATTTGGGTAATAGCAAGTAAAAATGTTATCCCTATAAGTTAAAATAGCTATTGAAATGTTGCCTTTTCAAAGTCCACCAAATACACAGAAGATAGAAAGTTCTTTATTAACTTAGTGAGCCTTACTAGTGGATCCATTAGCAACCCATTGACTGCGGCTCTACATTCTCCATCCCCTCTTCCCAGAAATCTTCCATGTAGGATTAGCCCAGTACATGGTTGATCTTCTTCTAGCTCCTTTAAAATTATGATCATATTAGTGCAGGGTATGGAATGCCCATTTATTTTCCCTCATTTATAGTGCATGACCATGTTACATCATTTTCCAATCATATATTCACTGGCTTCTATCTTTTGGCTATTTCTTGCTAAGAAGTTGCTATTAGGAATATAATCCAGCCTAATTATATCTACAATGAATGTCTCCCTTGACTTTTAGTTTCATATTGCAAACAATTTTAATTGTTTAGGGATGGTGTTGTTCCATGATACTCAGCCATATACCATCACTGAGAGAATTGGTTTTCATGTGAAGGGACTGAATGGATTCATCCTAATTGCTATGTAATTTCCCAAATAAAATCCAGCTTGTTCTTTTCCTTCTGTTCAGTCCTGGTAGCTCTTTGTCCATCTACAATCCCTATCCAAAATAAATGTACTTAATGCCTAATTCAATGGTTTGCCAGTCTAACTCTACATCAGAGTGTGAACACTAGTCACTGCTTTTTCCTAAGTGGATTTTTATACATATCTTGTTTTAGTCATTATGAATCTCTCCAAGGAGACCCCATAGTTCTAGTATGATCAGGAGAATGCCATCCACAAACAGGAGTACCTGGAGGTCCCTACAGCTTCTGGGGATTAATTACATTTGAACTTTGTACAGGGTATTCTCCATGAAAGTTGCAAACACTTTTGGAAAGTTTGTCTTTTTGTGGGGTTTTTTTTGTGTCTTCCTTAATCCTGAGAAGTAGAGGATCACTGAACAGTTTTCTTAGTAGTTGCATTTATCTAACATATGCCTTTCAGATTTATTGGGAAATTACTTTTGAGGTGTTATTTTCTTCTATCAAGTCTAATGTTTTTGTAATCAATAAACAAAAAGGGGTACCTTTTATTCTCTGTACCTTTCAGTCATAGAATCATATATTTAGAATTAGAAAGAACTTTTAGTCAACCCCCCATTTTACTAATGAGGAAAATTGAGGTCCAGAAAGATTATATGAGTTTTCTATGGAAACTCTGGTTATTGTTTGTCCTTCATTCTCTAAGAGAATCAATGACATCAAGAAAGTGATGTCCAGATTTGCAAATGAATTGGATTTAAGTGAGGCAGGGATGTACAAAGTCATCATCTTCACTTACTCTTCCAGAGCCATCTGAGTCCAGTGGCAAGATATAGCTCAGGATGACAGGAGATTGACCCAAGTAACCCTGCTAATGTGTTAAAGGTGGATCTAGGTCCTTTGACTCCAAATCTACTTTTCCCACCACTACAACAGTAGTATGATTATGAATGTATGAACTGTTAGAGAAAATTGTTCATTAAGACTTGCTTATTCTCATCTAATATTCTAATTAAAAAGAAACAATTTCACTATGTATATAGAAAATTTGCATTAAAATGTAATACAAATGAGAAATGTAGGCATAGTTACTGATATCCTCTCAGTCACCAATTTGGGGGAGAATATGGAGTTATAGCACTTGTTCCTCTCCACAATTTTTAGAATATTCTCATATTCAGATATTTTGAAATCAGTTTATACCTCAAGGCTTTAAGAAAACATGTCAAAAATCCCTCTAGCACAGATTTCTTCTGTGAGTGCTTTGTTAGATTTGGCTGTTCTTCCCACCATCATTTTTTTAGTGCCATTTCTACTACTTTATATAACACATTTGGAGACTAAGGTGTTATAGTCTAAATCTGGTGGTTTCACTGTCAATGATGAAAAAAGATCAATACAGAAATGCTGGCAAATCTGTACCCATGTTTTTATCTATTTTTATTTTGCTATTCCAGTTTTATCTATAAACACTCTTGGGAGAATTTGATTTAATTCGTTCTGATGCCAAGCTTTCTGTAGGTATGTTTTTCCCAACACTTCTCTTCACTGATTTTGGAGGCCAAACTGTTTATAATTTTACTCTTGTACTCTTCTGTAGCATTTTACAAATTGGTTTGATATTCCAAATTGATGTTGCCTTTTACCTGCTACGTCTTTGCTTAGGAATAACTTATCTTGCCAGATAGCTTGGTTTGAGGGATCTTTTGTTCTCCTAGATATGGGGATTGATTTCCATCAGTTATATTTCTATAAAAGTGATAAAAATCAGTTTCTCTATGATTTCCTTCATTCATTTTTTCATTATCCATTGCTTGTTTTAATAGCTGTTAGAGATATTGTAATTATATACAATGTCATGTTCTCAATTTTATCCTTCTAAACTAGTATTGATTTTAATCTTTACTCAATGATTAGAGCACTGATTCCAGCTCATACACAGAGTTCTTGTAAAATATCTCCCATAAAACTAGCTAGTAAGTTATTTCTTGTCTCAAGATTTAGGTAATTTTGGGAAAATTATTGGTGCTTACTTTGCCCATTTCTTCAACTTCCATTTTGGAAAAAAAAGTATTCATTTTATATAGGTATCAAATATCTAAGTGATGACATTTCTTTAATATTTTCTTCTGGATAATTGACTAAATTGATGGTATTACTCCTTCCAGCAATACATTTAATGACCCATCCATGCTTGCTCATCTTCTGTGTGTCTTGTTTATGTCATTGTAAGTCTTCTATATGAATCTGTCCAAAAGGGATCTTTCTTGTGGTCTCTTGACATTATATGAATACTGAAATTAATAATATGCTGTTATATTAATAAGTAATTATTAATTTGTGACCCATCTTTTTCCTCCTATTTCTAAGACCCCACTCATGAAAAGGTCAGTCTGTCTCTGAAAAGCATGAACTAGTGATGATCACACCTATCCCCCAAAACACATGCTCATTAATGAGGGCCAACTCCACCAAACTGAGAAACCTAATTTCTGTTTAGAATATAAACAGAGTCCAGAGGTTAGGGCAACCCAACTCTAGAAGGAGAAAACTAGCCAGACAGGTCCCAATGGAAATGACTCCCCTTGCCCAGATTGCTGGTCTGCTGAGTCTCATGATCAAGCTATATTATCATCAGGAAGAGCAGAAGACTTGTATCTCACCTACCCATTAAATGTCCAGCAATCAGGGTTGAGTTTCACTTGTCAGGGGAGTTCCCTATCAAAAGTCACACATCTGATTTAAGGTGTTTCAGAGTGTCCCTAAGTGACTTTGGTGACAGAGAGAAGCCACTGACCATCAATTTATTGATAATTGGCTAGCCTAATTCATAAAATGATTACTAATTACCTGTAAACTCAGTCTCTTGGGAGTTTTATTTGCAACAGTACTAATGAAGCATATAGTCTATTTTTCCTCACTATGGATCTCTCCACTGATATTTGAGTGATTCACAGCTTTATGGTCAGCTTTTGTGATATTCCAATTTTTGCAGGCATATTATATCGTTGGAAGAATGTCAAAATGCTCAAAAATAAAATTCAGAAGCAGCTAGGTAGGTCAGTGGTTAGAGTGCTGGGTCTGAGTTCACATGTGAGGCCTCAGACACTTACTAGCTATGTGACCTTGGACAAGTCATTTGATTTCTTTTTGCCTCAGTTTTCTCAACAGTTAAATTAATAGCACCTACTTCTCAGTGTTGTTGTGAGGATGATAATAGTTATAAAGTACTTAGCACAAAGTCTAGCACATAGTAAGTACCATATAAATGCTAGTTGTTGTTGTTATTGTTGTTGTTGTTAATTAAATGGATCTTAATGTCAATGACGCAGATGACAGCTTATCCATGTCTGCCTTCCAATCCTTTTTGACTCTTGTCTAGATCTTCATAAAGGTAACAACAGGTGGTCCATGAACATGCCAAAGACCTTCTGCTCTTTCTTTCAACATCTCTGCATGACACTCTGTGTCACACTGTGGTCATTCAATTGTTATATTTGTTCCCACCACCAAATTCCCTTTGTGTCATACAATTCTTTAATGACATTCTTTATTCTTGTTCTTCTTTAGAGTTCCTTATTGGTCAGATGTTGTTGAAGAATATTAGTATTGAAACACTGCTTTTTGTTTCAGGGAAATGTTTGGAATCAATTTCTCAGTTGCAATCTAACTAGCTTTCTTCCTCCATCTGCATTAGCTATCCAAAATGAATGTACTATGGGGGCAGCTAGGTGGCACAATGGATAGAGCACCGGCCTTGAAGTCAGGACACTTGACACTTAGTAGCTATGTGACTGTGGGCAAGTCACTTAACCCCAATTGCCTTAAAAAAAAAGGAAAAAGAAAAAAAAAACTGAATGTACTATTGGACTAAGGTTTTCTCTTCAGTTGTGTAACATAGTCTTGACTTTCTTCAGTCACTTTTTTTTTCTATGTTGATAGGCCAAATGTTTTTTGTTTTCTCTTTTCTTATCATAGATATGTTTCTTGAGGTTCTGCCACATTCTAGGCTTGGTAAAATGAGCACAATGTAATAAGCAGCAGGAACACCTGCAGGCCCTCATCTGAGAATTTCTCTGTTATTTGTATTCTGCCAAGTATGTCCTCCAGACCATGTCAGATCTTTAAGGTGATTTTTTTTTTGCCTTACTTAATATTAATCATTCTAAGATCATCAAGCAAAGTGCTTTGTCTAGCTACTTTATTGCATGTTAACATACGCATTGGAGGTACCTCTGTGGAAGACAGTCATTAAATCTACATTTTGCTTAAAAAAATTAAATGTATTTTTATATTTAACAAAAACTTTCAGTTAGCTATATAACTGGAAATATGTAGTCTGCTATAAAAAAGTCATTTGTGAAAGACTACTAGTTTTCTTTTTTCATCAAGGATTTCTTTGATAGGTATGAATATATTATTTTCATGCAAATTTCATGGTTCTGAGAAAGTAAGAATATGGATTTGTAACTGATATCCTATGTCTTCCTTCCCCCACCCCTGAAGTAATAACATCTGTGATTCCAGCCTCCTCCTTTACCCAATCATCTGGTGTCCTTTCCTCTTTCAAATATCTTGGGATCCCACCCTTCAGGTCCCTCAAAACTATGTTGTCTCACATAGATGTAGAGGAGTGGTAATAAAGACTTACATTTATGTAGCGCTTAAATATTATAAAACACTGTCCTCACAATTCAGTGAAGTAGTTAATATGTGACTATCCCCATCTTACTGAGGAATAAACTGAGACTCTGAAAGGTTAAGACACTTGTCCATGAACAAATTCTTGAAAGAATATAAAGTAGACATAAACATCACCATGTCTGTTCCCTCTAAATCTAGCTATCTATCCACTGTTCTTTTTTGTCTTGTTTCTTTTGTTAATTTTAAATTATCTTTTCCAGGATTTTTTTTCCCTATCCTTCCCTTCATCCATTTTTATTAAAGTAAAAACATTGTGATGTCTATGGAATCATGTCAAGTTCTTAACTGAATTGCCCTGCTACTTTAAACTCTGCTATAGACTTTTGTATTTACTCTCTAATTATCTTCATTGTTGTCTTTAAAAATGTTTCATTGGTGTTCTTTTTATTTTATATCACTATCACTTCCCAATGACTCTCCTATTATCTATAAAACCTGCCTTTATAAGAAAATTCAATTAAGTAAAACAAATAAAACTGCTGATATTGATGTCTCTTTGCCGATGTTTATTACAAATATTTCTAGACAAGATTATCTAATATGCTCTGAAATTATTTCTTTTTCCATCATTTGTTCATCACTTGCTATGGGTTTAATTATCACTAGGTGACTCCCAGGTCTATAATATATCCAGCCTAGTGTTTGTCCGGAGCTCTAGTTATATTTTTATGGACTTCCTATTAGACATTTTGACTGAGATGTTCTGTAGACATCTCATACTCAATGCATCCAAAATGTATGTTTCCCCCAAACCTACTTTCATTCTTAAATTCTCTATTTCTGTTGAAGGTGCTACTAGCCTTCCAGTCACCAGATTTACAACCTCAGAATCATCTTTAACTCCTTACTTTCATTCACTCCACATATCCAACCAGTTGTCAAATCTTGGCATTTCTGTCTCCACAAAGTTTCTTGTATCCATCTACTTCACTGCATTCACATAATTACCACCCTAGTTCAGGCCTAATTGCTTCTTACCTGGACTATCACAATAATCTAACTAGTTTCCCTTCCTTGTTTATCTTCCCCTCTTACTCCCTCAGTCACATAGATACACAAATTTTTTTTATTTTTTAATTTATGGACTAAAACAAGCATTTCTATAGCATAAAACAATAAAGATGATTGTATATGAAAATGTAAGTCTACTATGCACAACTTGCTATTCCTTTCAAATACATAACAAAATTATCATGTAAATTTTTTTTCTTCCCTCCCTACCCCCTACCCTAGAGATGGCTACCGTTAGACACAAATAGTTGTGTGTGTGTGTGTGTGTGTGTGTGTGTGTAATTCTATGCATACTTCTATTTATCAGTCCTTCCACTAGATGCAGATAACGTCTTCTTCATATACTCTTTATTATTAATTTGGGTATTCACAATAGTCAAAATAGCTTATTCACTCAAAGTCGTTCTTAAAACAATATTGTTTTACTGTATACAATGTTCTCTTGGTTCTGCTCATTTTGTTCTTCATTATTTCATGCAAGTCTTTCCATTTTTTTTTCTGAAATTATTTAGCTCATCATTTCTTATAGCACAGTAGTATTCCATCACAATCATATACCATAACATGTTCAGCCATTCCCCAATTGATAGGCATCCCTGCAATTTCCAGTTCTTTTCAACCACAAAAAGAGCTGCTAAAAACATTTTAGAACATATAAGTTCTTTTCCTTTTGCCTCTAATTATCTTTGGAAAAAGACCAAGTAATGGTATTGCTGGGTCAAAGGGTATAGATAGTTTAATAACTCTTTGGGCATAATTCCAAATTGCTCTCCTCAAAATGGTTGGGTCAGTTTTTTCACATCCTCTCCAATGTTCATCACTTTATCCTTCCATCATTTTAGCCAATTTAGTAGGTATAAAATTATATCTCATGGGTGTTTTGATTTGCCTTTCTCTAATCAAGAAAGATTGAGAACATTTTTTATGTGACTATAAATTATTTTGATTTCTTCTTTGGAAAATTGCCTGTTCATATCCTTTGACTATTTATCAATTGGGGAACAACTCATGTTCTTGTAGATTTGACAAAGTTCTTTATATATTTCAGATATGAGACCTTTATCTGATAAAAACTGTCTAATTTTTCCCAATTTTTTATTTTCCTTCTGATCTCAGCTACATTTATTTGTACAAAACCTTTTAAATTTGATACAATCAAAATGATCCATTTTACACCTAATTTGCTCTCTGCCTCTTGTTTATTTATAGATTGTTTACCTATCCATAAGTCTGATAAGTAATATGTTCCATGCTCTTCTAATTTTCTTGTAAAATCTCTATATCTAGGTCATGTATCCATTTTGACCTTATATTAAAAGTGGTGTAAAATATTTGTCTATGCCCAGTTTCTGCCATACTGCATTCTAATTTTTCTGGCAAATTTTTATCAAATAATGAATTCTTATCCCCAAAACTTAAGTCTTCACACTTGTCAAATACAAGGTTATTATGTTTATTTGCTGCTGTAAATTATATGTCTACTCTATTCCATTGATCTACTTTTCTGTTTCTTTTTTTTTAAACTTTTTACAATGGAACATTCATTTCAAAGATGTAGCAAGAACAAACATAGAAACATTCTTCACTTCCCTCTCCAACTAAGAAGTGCAATTCTTCCTACATCTCTTCATCTCTGGAGAGTGGAGGGGCAATTAGCTTCACAGTCTAAATAAGTTTATATTTAGCATCCATCCCACCAAGTTCCAAGGCCACTCTAGCCTTGGGTTTGTGTTCCTAGCTTCTTAGGATTTCCATGATAGGCTGGTTGCAACATCTGGTCTTGTATCCTGGCTTCAAGGTCCCCATGGCTCAAGGTCTCACATCTGAGACTCTAGTCCCTATACCTAGAGCTGAAAAGGACAAAAGAAATGGACCCAAACTCCAACTCTGTTTCTCAGTGTGGCCTAATGGATAGAGGACAGTCTTGGAGTTAGGATTCAAATTCTGCCAATGACATGTTCTAGCTTTGTGACCATGGGCAATTCATTTAACATTTTAGTGTCCCAAAGAAGTTTTGTTTTGTTTTTTTTAATTTTTTTGGGCAATCAGGGTTAAGTGACTTGTCCTGGATCACATAGCTAATAAGTATCTGAGGCCAGATTTGAACTTAGGTCATCCTGACTCCAGAACCAGTGCTCTATCCACTGTGCAATCCAGTTGAACCCCAAAGAAGTTTTATTAATTGAGTTGGTATAATTTCAGTGATATTCTTGCTTTTGCATTTTCTTCATTTCTTTCTCTTTTCTTCATTAATAAATTTGTTTTTAGTTTTCAACATTTACTTCCACAAGATTTTGAGTTCCAAATTTTCACCCCATATCACCCCTCCCCCACCCTAAGATGGCATGCATTCTGAATACCCCTTCCCTTAGCCTGCCTTCCTTTCTCTCTCTCCCCCCCTTCTCTTATCCCCTTCCCCTTCTGTTTTCTTGTAGGGCAGGATAGATTTCTGTACCCCATTTCCTGTATTTGTTATTTCCCAGTTGCATGTGAAAAAAAAATTTTTTAAACATGTGTTTTTAAAATTTTGGGTTCCAAATTTTCTCCCTTCCTCCCTCCTCACCCACCCTCATTGAAAAGGCAAGCAACTCAATACAGGTTATGCAAGTGTAGTCATGCAAAACACTTCCATAGTAGTCATGTTGTGAAAAATTAAGGATATTTCCCTTCATCCTATCCTGTCCCCCATTTATTCTATTCTCTCTTTTGACCCTGTCCCTCCCCAGAAGTGTTTGCTTCTGATTACCCCTTCCCCCAATCTGCCCTCCGCTCTATCATCCTCCTGCTCTCTTGTCCCCTTCCTCCACCATTTTCCTGTAGGGTAAGGTAGATTTCCATACCCAATTGAGTGGGTATATTCCCTCCTTAAGCCAAATCCTATGAGAATAAGATTCACACATTCCCTCTCACCTTCCCCTGTTTCCCCTCCACTGTAAAAGTCTTTTCTTTTCTGTTTCATGTGAAATAATTTACCCTATTCTACCTCTCCCTTTCTCCTTCTCCCAGTATAATTCTCTATCACCCCTTAATTATATTTTCCAGCTATCCCCCCTTCATCTTCAACTCACCCTGTGCCCTCTATCTATCATTTCTCTCTCTCTCTCTCCATGTGTGTGTATATATATATATATAGTATGTGTGTGTGTGTATATATATGTATATATATGTGTGTGTGTGTGTGTGTGTGTGTATATATATATATATATGTATACATACATGCAATTTTTTTCCCTCCAACTACCCTAATACTGACAAAGGTCTCATGAGTTACAAATATCATCTTTCCATTTAGTTCAAACTTAATGTCTCATATGACTTCTCTTTCCTGTTTACCTCTTCATGTGTCACTTGAGTCTTGTATTTGAAAGTCAAATTTTCTATTCAGCTCTGATCTTTTCATCAAGAATGCTTGAAAGTCATCTATTTCACTGAATGACCATTTTTTCCCCTGAAGGATTATACTCAGTTTTTCTGGGTAGGTGATTCTTGGTTGTAATCCCAGAGAGCTCCTTTGCTCTCTGGAATATCATATTCCGTGGGTAGAAGCTGCTAAATCTTGTGTTATCCTGATTGTGTTTCCACAATACTTGAATTATTTCCTTCTGGCTGCTTGCAATATTTTCTCCTTGACATGGGAACTCTGGAATTTGGTTACAATATTCCTAGGAGTTTTCCTTTGGGGATCTCTTTCAGGAAGAGAATGGTGGATTCTTTCAATTTCTATTTTGCCCTCTGGTTCTAAAATATCAGGGTAGTTTTCCTTGATAATTTCTTTTTTTGATCATGACTTTCATATAGTCCAATAATTTTTAAATTTTCTCTCCTGGATCTATTTTCCAGGTCAGTTGTTTTTCCAATGTGTTACTTCACATTGTTTTCTATTTTTTCATTCTTTTGGTTTTATTTTACAGTGTTTTGATTTCTCATAAATTCACTGGCTTCCAATTGTTCCATTCTAATTTTTAAGGAAGTATTTTCTTCAGTAAGCTTTTGGACTTCCTTTTCCATTTGGCCAATTTTGCTTTTTAGGGCATTCTTCTCCTCATTGCCTTTTTGGACTTCTTTTGCCATTTGGGCTAGGCTATTTTTTAAGGTGTTATTTTCTTCAGTATTTTTTGGGTCACCTTTAGCAAACTATTGACTTGTTTTTCATGATTTTCTTGTAACACTCTCAGTTTTTCCTCTACTTCTCTTTCTTGCTTCTCAAAATCCTTTTTGAGCTATTCCATAGCCTGGGACCAGTTCATATTTTTCTTGGAGTCTTTGGATGTCGGAGCTTTGACTTTGCTGTTTTCTTCTGGTTGTATGTTTTGATCTTCTTTGTCACCAAAGTAGTTCTATGGTCTGACTCTTTTTGTGCTGCTTGCTCATGATCCCAGCCAATTACTTGAGTAATAAATTCTTTGTTAAGGTAGGGGTCTGTTTCCAGTGTGGAGAATGTACTGTCCCAAGCTTCGGGGGTTTTGTGCAGCTGTTTTCAGAGATACTTCTAGGAACCTATAAATTTTCAGTTTTCCAAGGTGCTGTGATTATGGGCGAGGTGTTTACTCCTTTCCTGGCCTGTGCTCTGGTCTATGAGTGACCACAAGCACTATTTTCTGTCTTGGAACTGTGAGGAGGATTCTCTCTCCACAGCCACTGTAAGTTCCACCACACCAGTGCTCTTCCTCGAACTAGGACTGCCACCCAGAACTATGACCCAGATCCAAGCACAGGCAAAGCAAGCGAATCCTGTACCAGCAAAGAGATCCCTGTAATCCCCTTCTGATCAGCCACCTGACTCCCCCTCTGATCAGCCACCAGATTCCCCCTCAGTCTGTGGGCTGGAAACTCCAGAGGCAGCCACTGCCACAGGGCCATGCTTGGGCCTGGGGCTGTTACACCAGTTCTTCTCTCTCACCATAGAAATAGATTTTTCCTACTGACCTTGTAAGTTGTCTTTTGCATTCATGGGTTGAGAAGTCTGGAAACTACCACAGCTGCCTGTGATTCAGTCCTCTGAGGCCTGCTCCAGGTTTGCTGCAGCCTGCGCGACCACGTCGAACTGCGCTCCTCTCCCAGCCTGGCGCGATATACTTTTCCTGATCAACCATCCAGGTTGTCTTGGGCTGGAAATTTGTTTCACTCTGTCTTTTTGTGGGTTCTGCTGCTTTGGAATTTGTTTAGAGCCATTTTTGTTTTACAAGTGTTTGTAGGGGTTTGGGGGAGAGCTCAAACAAGTCACTGCTTTTACTCCGCCATCTTGGCTCTGCAGTTCTTATAGAATCTATACAAAATGCTTTCAGGAAGTCAGAGAAAGCACTAGCAACTTTTGGGATGAGAAAAAAAAATCTTACATAGGAGGAAATACTTGGGTTAAGCCTTGAAGATAGTTAGAGGTGAGGAGATATATGCAACTGGTTGGAGATACATAGTTTCTGTCTATAAGGTATCTTGGTGAGGAGGTATATGCAACTGGTTGGAGATACATAGTTTCTGTCTATAAGGTATCTTGGACAGCTTTTGCAAACGTATAATGAACTGGTCACAGAACCAAACATTAAGAAAAAAATGGACAAGATTGCACTGCTGAAACTGAAAAATATTTTTTTTGTTTTGTTTGTTTTTTTGTTTTGTTTTGTTTTTTGATCCCAAATTTCTAGCTGAAACAAAGATTTATCTTTTTCAATACTAATGGGTTTTTGTTGTTGTTTTTTGTTTGTTTGTTTGTTTTTGTTGTTGTTTAGTTGTTTTCTGGCAATGTGGTTTGGCTGTATGTCATGAGGCACCACAATCTCTGAAGAATTAAAGTTAGGGATCACTTGTACAACAATGAAAATGTACATTACAGGCTTAGAAGGTTATAGTACATTACAAATGAAGGGTTATGCATTAGAGATATTGTGGAAAATGTTATCAAAGAAATGTATATTAAGAAAAATGGTATGGCCAAACCACAAGAGAAAAGGATAATGAACAGAAAGTTTGTATGCTCATTGAGTTCCTTACAACACCAAGAGAATGTGAAGATCATTAGCACATCCCTCTGGTGATGTCATGGTAGGATAGAAACAAGTGCCACATAATTGGAAGCTCTGGATTTTGGCTATGTTGTTCCTGAAAGTTTTCATTTGGAGGTATCTTTAAGGAGCCATCTGGTTCTAAAAGATCTTGGCAATTATCTTTTACAATATTTTGAAACATAATGCCTTCTCTCTGTCTCTCTCTCTGTCTGTCTCTCTCTCTCTCTGTCTCTCTGTCTCTCTCTCTTTCATCATGACATTCAGAGACTTCAATGATTTAGTTTTTTTTTCCTCCTCTACCTGTTTTCCAGTTCAGTTGTTTTTGCTATTAGATATCTCGCATTTTCTTCCACTTTTGAGCATTTTGCCTTTGCTTTAATATTTCTTATTGCTTCATGGAGTCATTGGCTTTTATTTGGTCCATTCTAATTCTCCAGGAATTTGTTGTTTGGAAAAGGGTTTGTATCTCTTGTGTTAATCTGTTAATTCCCTTTCCATTTCTTTTTTCCACAGTTTTCATTTATTTTTCATTTCCCCCTAAGTACTCTCATTCCATCTGTAAATACAAAACAAAACATTGATTCATTCTAACTTTTATTTCATCTCTTCCAGACAATCCAGTTAAGTTTGCATTCAAGCTGTATTTTTTCTCTGATGCAAAGTATGTAGATGTTTTGGGGTCATTCTCTTCTGTAATTGCATCTTGAGCATACCTGCCACCATATGCAAATTTCTTTTCTGTTTGCCCATTTTTCCAACCTACTTTTTGACTTCAAATTTGATGTTAGGGCTGGACTCTGAGTCATTTCTAGAGGGAAGATTTGGGCTGGTCCTGTTGCTGCTTTCTTGGAGTATTGAGTGTGGTGCTGTTCCAGGATCTCAGGGACAGAATGGGGACTCACAAACTTCAGTGTATTCCAAATAATAGGATCCAGGGCAAAAGCTGATTGGTGACCTCTGGTCTAAAGTCTGTTAAGTTCCTGACCTGGGCTTGGGTTTGTGCAAGAGTAGACTGCTGCTGGAATCATCCCCTATCAAGTAACTGGAAAACTCTTTTGGCCAAGAATTATAGTGTCCCCTTTGTTTGGGTGCTGTCCTGGTTCTTCCTATGCAGGCCAGGCAATGAAGTCTGAGCCACACCACTTGCTGCTGGCTTCCTCATTTGTTCCTTCTCCCACACACACGGATTCCCTATCTGGTAGTGCTCTGTCTCACTTTGCTCTGGATCTGTAACCAGGGAGTGACTGGGCTAGTGGGCAACAAAACTGTTAGTTGGAAACTATCATCATAGTGCCCTGTTATGAGTCTGGTGTAAAGCCTCAGGCACAGAATTTTCTGCTTAGCATGCTCCTAGCCTGACGAGTGTCCAAAGATCTACCTTTCTGTCTCCCCATGCCAAACTGGGCTGAACAAAGAACTCATTGTGACTTTTAGTGAATTTCCCTAACATGATTTAGTTTGGAGTACCTTATAGATTTCTTAGGAAGAATTTGTGGAGAAGCCCTCACTACATTGCTTCATATTTCTTCGCCATCTTGGATGTACCTCTCATCAAATATCTCATGTCACATTTCCTCAAAAAAAAAAAAAACTACCCAAGTTCCAGCAGTAGCTAATCTCTTTGATGGCAGAGATGGTTTTTAATTTTGTTTTTGTATATCCCCAGAGTCTAATGCAGTGTCTTGTATGTAGTAGAAACTGAATATAATTTTGTTGAAGCAGATTAGCTATAAGTAGTTCAGGGAACAAGGGATAAAATGCCTTTGTGGACTAATCAGTTGTTTTCTGAAAAGCAAATCTGGGAAAGAAAATAGTCCATTCTATTTTTTATACCTATTTTACAAGTATTTCAATATTTCATAGTAATAATATCATGTATTTCTTTATGTAAGGTACTTTTGCTAAAAAAAAGAAACAAAAAGTATGTTTTTGTTTGTTTTTGAATGGCAAAATAAAGAGAGATCTGACCTTCAAGTCATGAATACCTGAATTCAAAACCTGTCTCTAACACACTGGCTCTGTGACTCTGAGCAAGTTATGTCTAAGTTCTCTAAGCAGCTCTAGACAACTCTTTTACAGAGTTGATATCAACCTGCATTTGCAAAGGGAAATTATCATCCAGGAGGCAGCTAGGTAGCACAGTGGATAGAGCACTGGCCCTGAAGTCAGGAAGACCTGAGTTCAAATCTGGCCTCAGACCAAACACTTGACACGTACTTGCTGTTTGACCCTGAGCAAGTCATTTAACCCAACTACCAA
Organism: Vombatus ursinus; assembly: GCF_900497805.2. Lineage (NCBI taxonomy): Eukaryota > Metazoa > Chordata > Mammalia > Diprotodontia > Vombatidae > Vombatus > Vombatus ursinus. The sequence goes on along the minus strand of NW_020954594.1, from coordinate 22,284,599 downwards.
AAAAAAAATTATCATCCAGAAGTTCTCTATAATAAGGAAATCACAGGTTCTTTCTCTATCCTTATTGCTATCCATATACACTGTATACCTCAACTAGGTTGTCGTATGTGGTAGGTGTTCAATAATAATACTAACTGGTATTTATTCAGCAGCTCTTTAAAGTTTGCGAAGTACTTTTACATATATGATCTTATTTGAGCTTCACAAACCTGTTAGATACATAGTAGAATTTTTATTATTATCCCTATCTTACAGATAAGGAAATGGAGGCTTTGGGACATCCAGTGACCTAGTTGAAGTCATAGAGCTGTAAGCTATTCAGGGCAGTATCTGAAGGCAGGTCTTCTTGATTGTGCCCCCTGCACTCAAGCCACACTGCTTAATAAATGTTTGTGGAATTAAATTGAAATAGTAATCTGAGACTCTGTTTTGTATTTTAGCTGTCACATGTCTCTCTGATGATAACCAGTCTGCAGAAATGATTGACTGCCTTAAATGGGCAGGGGACATGCCGCCCCTTGTGCAAGAGTGTCATGTCCCTTGCCGAGATGACTGTATGTTCACTCCTTGGTCAAAATTCACCCCATGCTCAACAGATTGTGACACAATGAGGATCCGTCGCCGGCAGTTGACAGGTAGGCTCTGATTCTTGTATTTTGGTATCAGATAATGAAATAGTTGTTTCTGAAGAAATTCTGTACTGCTGTCAAATATCTGATTTATTTTAGCACCTAGTTGGAAAGTTACTTCAGGAGTCCATCAAGTTAAAAATAGATTGTGTTCCAACGATTTTCATCTAGTTCTAGTACCAAGATAATTTTTTTTTGGTTATTGTTTTCTATTTGGATTATCTTAGTATTCCATGCTGAAGACAATCATAATTTGAGAACTAAGAATTACAAGAAGTGTAACAAATAACCAAAGAAGAATGAAGCTGAACACAACCTGAAGAATTAAGTAAAACATGATCATTCAGCAACAAATGAAACTGTGTTATGCCTATTGCCTTGATTTTTCCATATACACAATTTCAAAGCATATCACAGACTCAAATCTTGGTAATTTTCCACAGTTAAATTATTAAAGAATTTTGGAAGACAAATTGCTGTATAGCTTTGTATTAAGTGTGTTGGGGGTTTTTGAGCCCTTTTTGGACATTAGCTCGTCATCTTTAAGATGAGAACATAAGCCAGGTGACATTTTAGTGTTCCTTCTAACCCTAAATCTATATGATATGATATGACATGATATGATATATTATACAATATGATGTGATGTGATATGATCCAAGAATTTATTATATTTTTTGAATAAAAAAAACTTTTGATTTTTGCTATTTTATAAAATAGATGTTTTTATTGATTTTTTACCCATATGTTCCCATAAGTGGTCTAATTACTTTTGAAAGTAAAATACTTCTAAATAAATAAATTATTTGATAGGACTTGGAGCACATAAATATTAAGACGTTAGTAGACACTTTAAAATATTTGTTCACCCTCACACACCAAATGACACATAACCAATTAGCACATATATACATAAATATTATCAAAGTTTGAACAACACTAATCCTCCAGGACTCTCTGAGATTAGAGGACATTTTCTTTTAAAGTGAGGAATTCATATAAATTGGCAATTAGTTAATCTCTGTTGATGATTTCCATTTTATATCTGAACATTAAAAGTGGAAAAAAATGTGAAAGTCCTATGAGATTTCTTCATCTTAGGTCTGAATACAGTGGGTTGTTGAATTTGTAAAACTTTAATAGATTTGATTTTATGCAATATGCTTTTTATGTAAATATTGAAGATGTTCATTTTCAGCACCATTTGAAATAAGCATTGCCCAGTCTAAAAGATTCTTATGTTTTGGAACCTAAGCAAATTTATAATTTCTTTATAAACTATTAACTCGCATATTTATAGCAAGTTTCTTGCTATTTCTGTGGCTCTGTTTGTAGTAGGCCAAAATAATTGGTCATTTCTGTGTGCATGGTGGTGGGAAGGAGGGGAAGTCATTGGTGGAAAAAATATCAGTCAAACTAATCATTTGCTGTCCAAGTAGACAAATTAACTAATTGACTAAATTAACTAATTTAATTTTTCTACTTTTCAGTTAATTATTTAATATCACGAACCTCTGTTTGCTATAAGTACAGACTAAAACTAATAAAGAATCACTAGTATATACATACATACACACACACGTGTGTGTGTGTGTGTGTGTGTGTGTGTGTGTGTGTGTGTAAAATCATAGACTTGGATTCTTTCATTGCATCAAACTTGGTGTATATGTCAATAGCACCAGATTTGACAGTAGATGTAATATTCTGGCATCTTAGTCTTTGGCCCAAATCATTATCTGGGTTTTCTGCAAAGTTGTGCAAAATTCATTTGTTAAGAAAATATTGGATTTTAAAATATTTTTAATAATAGAGGTCATGCCAATAAGCATTCAAATAATTCAAGGGATTAAATGGAAAAAACAATTCAAGGGTTTTTTTTTGTTGTTGTTGTTTTGTTTTTATACCATAAAGGCATTAAAAATATTACAAACTATGGTGTCTAACCATTTTTCACTTTTCAACTAGTATTTTTCTTGTCACATAGACACAACAACAAACACATAAGAAAATACTATCAATCTTTCAAGTGAGGGCCAGGGATTGATTATGTTGCTTGAATTGGTCATTTAATGAAAACTAATATAGCCTTTGACTAGAACTTAATTTGTGTATATGAGCCCATATGTTAATTTCTTAATGTGAAAATTATTTCTTTTCTGTGAGACTCTCACCCCCAACAATAATGAAACTCATTAAAACTGGAATCTAGTAAAATGGAAGATTCATTCATTTTGGCTGAAAAATCATACTTCAGAAGAGTCTGATGGAACGTAAAGGGAATTTTCAAACAATGTGAATGTGTCTATTTGCTGAAAGTTGTACTTCTTCCTACTATTTGCCATCATGTGATGGTAAGTCACAATATGGTAGTTGCTTAAATTAGCTTTTAGCATCCATCTGCCATTCATATTAAATCAAATACAACCTGCCTTCCATTACTCATGAAACAACTCATGATTTCTATCATTCTAGCAGACAATTTTGTTTGCTATATTGTTGGCCCATATAATCTTTCAATCTTTAAATAGCCTTTGGCTAAAAAAAAAATTGAGTGGCAAATGTGAAACTATGGTTAGGTTTTTCAAATAGAAGTGAAAAGAATAGCATCAAAATATGTTGACTCTATTTGTTGAATTTCATTGCTAATGGATCATTATGGGGTTTTTTTTGTTATTTTGTTTTGTTTTGTTTTTGGTGAGGCAATTGAGGTTAAGTGACTTGCCCAGGATCACACAGCTAATAAGTGTAAAGTGTCTAGTCTGAGATCAGATTTGAATTCAGGTCCTCCTAACTCTAGGATCAGTGCTCTATCCACTGTGCCATGTAGCTGCTCCCTGGAACATTATGTTTTGAGTATGATTTTAAGTATGTCTTAAAGTTTTCCTTTAGTTCTTTTACCAGTTATGGTAGGGTTGATGGTCCTGTCTGACATAATCACTTGACACTAGAGGACAGAAAAGTTAAATAATAACATGTCTACTGGAATTCAACTTTTCTGCAAAGCCATGTTTGAAGATTTAATTGATGGAAGGGGAAATAGGAGGTGGTACTATGCCAGGGGTGGGTAACTGGGACCTTCTAGGTCCTTGGTTATGGACTTTTGACTGAGTCCAAGTTTACAGAACAAATCCTTTTATTAAGGGGATTTGTTCTGTTAATTTTGGATTCAGTCAAAAGGCCACCCTTGAAGACCTAAAGGGCCACATGTGGCCTCAAGGCTGCAGGTTCTCCACCTCTATATAGACTTTGCTCTTGGATTTCTAGTTGACTCCACTGGCCATAAACAACATCACATTCCATGAAGCCACTAACTCAATAAATATGTATATACCAATGGCTTTTTACATTGGAAATACATATAAGATGATGTTTTACAAAGTCAAAAGAACATTGAAATTGAAAGCTCAAAAGAATTTAATGTACACACCTTCCTCCCAATAAGCAGATAAGGACTCTAATTTAATTGGCTTATCTATCATTTAGGTAATACAATGAATAGAGTACTGGACCTGAAATCAGGAAGACTCTTCCTGAGTTCAAATCTGGCCTCAGACACTTATTAGCTGTGTGGTCACTTAACCCTATTTGCCTCACTTTCCTCATTTATAAAATGAGCTGGAGAGGGAAATGGCAAACCACTCCAGTATCTTTGCTGTGAAAACCCCAAATGGGGGGTAGAGCCAAGATGGCTGAGAGAAAGCAGGGACTCACTTGAGCTCTCCCCAAATTCCTCCAAAGACCTTTAAGTAATGCCCTAAAACAAATCTTGGAGTGGGAGAACCCACAAAAGGATAGGGTGAAACAATTTTCCAGCCCAAGACAACTTCAAAGGTTGTCCAGAGAGAGAGTGGAGCACAGTCCAGTGCCAGCCTTATCAGTGCAGACCAGGCCCCAGCAAACCAGGAACAGGCCTGGAGGGTGAATGAATCAGCAGTTGCAATGGCTGCTTCTGGAGCTTTAGCCTGTAGATGGTAAGGGGGTTGAATGACTGGTAAAAAGGAGATTACAGGGGTCTCTTGGCTGGTACTGGGAGCAGGACTCTGTTTCTTTGCCCATACTCAGGTCACAATCCTAGGAGGCAGTCTTAGGGTGAGGAGGAGCACCAACGCATCAGAGCTTGTGGACGCAGTGGAGCAGGGACCCTTATCAAAGTTCTAGGGCAGAAAAGAGTGCTTGTGGTCACTTATAGACCAGAGCAGAGGCCAGGAGAATAGTAAACAGACCTCTCCCTAGATCATACCACCTTGGAAAAACTGAAAATTTACAGGTTGCTAAAACTATCTCTGAAAACAGCTTGGGATAATGTGTCCTCCACCTTGGAAGCAGAGCCCCACTTTCACAAAGAGTTAAAAGTCAAGAAATTGGCTGGAAAATGAGGAAACTGAAAAAAAATTCTGATCATAGAAAGTTACTATGGTGACAAGGAAGATCAAAACACACACTCAGAAGAAGACAGCAAAGTCAAAATTCCTACATCTAAAACTTCCAAGAAAAAAAAAATATGAATTGTCCTCAGGCCATAGAAGAGCTCAAAAAGGATTTTAAAAATCAAGTAAGAGAGGTGAGGAAAAATTGGGAAGAGAAATAAGAATGATGCAAGAAAATCATGAAAAATGAGTCAACAACTTGGTAAAAGAAGCGCTAAAAGTGCTAAAGAAAATTATACCTTAAAAAACAGAATAGACCAAATGGTAAAAAAAAAAGGGACACAAATCCAATGAGGAGAGAATGCCTTGAAAAGCAGAATTGGCCAAATGGAAGAAGAGGTACAAAAATTCACTGAAGAAAAGAACTCATTAAAAAATAAAATTGGCCAAATGGAAAAGGAGGTACAAAATCTCACTGAAGAAAATAAATCCTTAGAAATTAAAATTGAACAAGTAAAAACTAATGATTTTTGTGAGAAATCAAGAAACAATAAAGCAAAACCAAAAGAATGAAAAACTAGAAGACAATGTGAAATATCTTATTAGAAAAACAACTGACCAGGAAAACAGATCCAGGAGAGAGAATTTAAAAATTATTGCACTTCCTGAAAGTCATGATAATAAACAAAGAGCTTAGACATCATCTTTCAAGAAATTATCAAGAGAAACTGCTCTCATATTGTAGAACCAGAGGGTAAAATAGAAATTGAAAGAATCCACCAGTCACCTCCTGAAAGAGATCCCCAAAGAAAAACTCCTAGGAATATTGTAGCCAAATTTCAGAGTTCCCCGGTCAAGGAGAAAATATTGCAAACAGCCAGAAAGAAACAATTCAAGTATTGTGGAAACACAATCAGGATAACACAAGATTTAGCAGCTTCTACATTAAGGGACCAGAAGGCTTGGAATATAGTATTCCAGAGGACAAAGGATATACTACCAAGAATCACCTACCCAGCAAAACTGAGTATAATTTTTCAGGGGAAAAAATGGTCATTCAGTGAAATAGAGGACTTTCAAGCATTTCTGATGAAAAGGCCAGAGATGAGTAGAAAATTTGACTTCCAAATACAAGATTCAAGAGAAGCATAGAAAGGTAAACAGAAAAGGGAAATCATAAGAGACTTAATAAAGTTAAACTATTTATATTCCTATATGGGAAAATGATACTTGTAACGCTTAAGAATTTTCTTATTATTAAGGCAGTTAGAAGGAGTACATATAGATAGAGGGTATAGGTGTGAGTTGAATATGATGGGATGATATCTTTAAAAATAAAATTAAGAGGTAAGAAAGAGGAATGCACCAGGAGAAATGGAAAGGTATAGGTAGAATAAGGTAAATTATCTCACACAAAAGAGGCAAGAAAGTGCTATTGTAATTGAGGGGAATCAAATTACCAGTATCAAAAAGGAAAAGGGTGAATTCACCACCAATGAAGAGGAAATTTAAAAAAATAATTAGGAACTATTTTGCCCAACTATATGCCAATAAATTTAACCATCTTAGTGAAATTGATGAATATTACAAAATTATAAATTGCCCAGATTAACAGAAGAGAAAATAAAATACTTAAATAACCCATTTCAGAAAAAAAAAATTGAACAAGCCATCAATGAATTCCCTAGGACAAATTCTCCAAGGCCAGATGAATTTACAAGTAAATTCTATAAATATTTAAAGAACAATTAATTCCAATACTATATAGACTATTTTGGAAAATAGTCAAAGAAGGAGTCCTACGAATTTTTTTTTGTGATACAAATATGATACTGACACCTAAACCTGGAAGAGCCAAAACAGAGAAAGAAAATAATAGACCATTTTCCCTAATGAATATAGATACAAAAAATTTAAATAAAATATTAGCAAAAAAAATGACAGCAACTTGTCACAAGCATAATACACTATGACCAGGTAGGATTTATACCAGGAATGCATGGCTGATTCAATATTAGGAAACTATCAGCATAATTGACCATATCAAACAAAACTAACAGAAACTGTATGATCATCTCAATAGATGCAGAAAAAGCTCTTGATAAAATACAATACCCATTCCTATTAAAAACACTAGAGAACATAAGAATAAATGGAGTCTTCCTTAAAATGGTATGTAGCATCTACCTAAAACCATTCGCAAGTATCATATGTAATGGGGATAAGCTAGAAGCATTTCCAATAAAACTGGGGGTGAAACAAGGATGTCCATTATCACCACCGGTATTCAATATGGCACTACAGTGGAGGGGAAGAGGGGGTAGATGTCAGAGAACACTTGAATCTTATTATTGGAACTGGCTCAAAGAGGTAATAACATACAAACTCAATTAGGTATGGAAATCTTTCTTACCCTACAGGAAAGTAGGAGGGGAAGGAGATAAGAGAAGGGAGGGAGAGTGCTTATAGCAGGGAGAGTGGATTAGGGCAGGCAAGAGTCAGAAGCAAAACACTTTTGAAGAGGGACAGGGTGAAAGGAGAGAGAGAATAGAATAGACAGTTGAGTTGGGAGGAGAGAATAGGATGGAGGGAAATTCATTTAGCAATCATTACCATGAAAAATATTTTGAAACAAGTTTCTCTGATAAAGGCCTCATTGCTCAAAAATATAGAGAAAAAGTCAAATTTATAAAAATAAGAGCCATTCCTCAATTGACAAATGATCAAAAATATGAACAGTTTTCAGATGCAGTAATCAAAGCTATCTATAGCCATATGAAAAACACTCTAAATCACTATTTATTGGAGAAATGCAGATCAAAATAATACTGAGGTACTACTTCATACCTAGTAGATTGGCTAATAGGACAGAAAAGGAGAATGTTAAATGTTGGAGGAGTTGTGGGAAAATTGAGATGCTAATGCACTTTTGGTGGAGTTGTGAACTGATTCAACCATTATGTAGAACAATTTGGAACTATGCCCACATATTTATAACAGCTCTTTTCTGGTGGCAAAGAATTGTAAATTGAGGGGATGCCCATCAATTGGGAAATGGCTGAACAATTTGTGGTATATGATTCTGCTGGAATACTATTCTGATATAAAAATTGATGAACTAGATGCTCTCAGAAAAATCTGGAGAGACTTATATGGACTGATCTAAAGTGAAATGAATAGAACCAGGAGAACATTGTACACAATAACAGTGAGATGGTAAGATAATCAGCTATGAATGACTTAGCTGTTCTCAGCAATACAATGATCCAGGAAAACTCTGAAGGACTTATTATAAAAAATGTAATCCATTCCCAGAGAAAGAACTGATAGAGTCTAAATACAGATCAAGCAAACTTTTTTTTGCTTTCTTTATTTTTCTTGGGTTTTTATTTTGGTCTATGTTTTCTTTTATTACATGACTAATATGGAAATATGTGTTGTGTGATTGCACATGTACAACCTACGTAAAATTGCTTGCTTTCTCGGTGAGGGAGGTGAGGAGGGAGGGAGAGAATTTGGAACTCAATTTAAAAAATGAATGTTGAAAATTGTTTTTACATGTAATTGGGGAGAAATAAAATATTAAAAACAGTTTAAAAAATGAAAACCCCAACTGGGAGCATGAAGAGTCAGACATGACTGAAATGACTGAAAAACAAAAATTATTTAGAATATCATGCCCTCCACACCTTCTTAATCTCTGCCACCACTTAACAGATAAGCTAACTGAGGCTTAGAGTTGTGAATCCACTTACATAGCTTAATTAGTGACTGTCACTCTATACTTTGTCCTCAGCACTTTGCTCCCTCCACCATATCACAGACAAGCAGATATGATGCTATCAATTGACATAAAAATGGTGAACTCATTTATCAACCTCACCCAAAGAAAACCTTGAAAACAATCCAAAAACTTTCTTTTGCCATATGCAAGTGAAAACATCCCTCAAATTCTATTAATATACCCAATGATAAAGAGAACACTGAATCAAGAAAACTAAGATTTATTTCCAGCTCTGGTAACAGCCTGTTGACATCAAAATGTCATCAATATCTATTCCAACCTCGAGTTTACTAAACAACATCCATGTTTGCCACACTTTACAGCCAAGATGATTGAATCTGCCACTATAATGGATTCCAGCTTTAAAGGAGTTTCACCAGTGTTGAGGGTGAGAGAAGAACATGACAGTAGGAGAAAAAAAAATCTTTTTAATTTGGTTAGCAAAATCCCGCAAACTGCTCAGTATTGCTTTTAATCATAATAGGCTCTACAAAGTTAAGTATGATTATTTTAATATTTGTTTCATATGTGGAGTATACCTGTTTAACTCTGCTTCGCAAAGTCATTTAAAAAAAGGGTTACTGCTTATTCGACCATTCAGTGGGTCTCCCTGGCAACCATTGATTGCAAGAGGAATAGAGACAATGTAATCAATTTGTTTTCATCAGCTAATTAGGGGGAAAATGATATTACCAAGAATTTCTTAGCGGTACAATTACTGTTTAATTGAGGCTTGTTTAAAGGGGTTAGTGCCTTTCTCCAACATAAAACAATTTTTTAATTCCCTTAAGTACTTTAGTTGCCCTGGGAGATGCTTCCATTGTCATAGACTTTAGAAATGTGGAGAAAGTAGGGTGGGGGTGGATGGTGGGCAGGTTTTTGAAGGAAAATAAAAATCATTTATATTCACGCTTCAGATTATTTAAGGTTTAATGCACTAAATATCCTTAATAATAAATAATGTGACCAACCTTTATTAAAAACAAACCAAAAAACAAAAAAAAACAAAAAACAAGCAAAAAAAAAAACCACAAAAAACAACCAACAACAGATGTGCTGTTAACAATTAACACAATGTCTCTTATTGGAACAGGGAAGAGCAGAAAGAAGGAAAAATGCCAGAATGCTGAAGTTTATCCCCTTGTTGAAACCGAAGCCTGCCCCTGTGAAGTATTCACATCCCAACCCCATGGAAACTGGTCTGAGTGCATTCTTCCAGAGGCCAAAAAGGAGCCTGAGCGAGGCATGAGGTTGCGTGGAGACACTAAAGCCTGTGGAAAAGGGGTGCGCCTACGAGCCATAGTTTGCTCTGATAAAAATGGACGGCTTGTTGAGCCATCATATTGCAGCAGCTCTGGTAAGGGGATGAATGAATGGAACTAATGGTTTTGAGGTTTTGGTCTATACAGCACACAATGCTATTGCCTGTTACTATCATAGACAGTTGACTTGGTCCTCTAGACCATTACAAGGGAAAAATAAAAAAAAGTAAGGGTAGGTATCCCCATTATCCACATGAGAAAATGGAGACAGAAAACTTCTGTGACTTGTTGAAATTCAATCAGATAGTCAGCAACAAAACTAGGGTTAGTGTCCTCATGTACTAATGGCTAGTCTCATTTTTTGTATTGTACTATTGTGTCTTTCATAAGATAAATGTAAGCAGCATACTAGCTTCTGGCTTCCACTGGTTGTTTCATTTGCAGATTGTTCTGATCCTTCCTGTGATTCTCCTCATTATTATGTTTACCCTTTGTTCATTTTGCTGCATGCTGATTATTGTAGAGGTATGAGGAGTGTAGAGAGGAGATAAAACTCCGATCAGCTGATAAAAAATTTTGCAATACATTTGCCAAACAAGGCTTAGACAGCAAGTGATTGTGTGTTTATGTGTTATTTGCAATTATTCAATTAAATTATTAAAAAAAACTTTGATTAGAGTTAGTTATATGCTAAGAAAATATCAAATTAGAAGAAAGCGCAAAGATAAGATGAAGTCAATATGACTTATCTAAATGAATAGCTCAGAACAAAAAGAAATTGACAAGAATAAGGACACAGACCACATATCCATTTGTTTTTAGGAAAGTTTAACCAATAATGAGGACTCTAAAAGAACCCAGGCCAGGGGTCATGATCTTCTCGCCAAATGTAGATATATGACAGGCAAAGGAAATTCAAATTTAGCTTATAAGGTTATTTGCAAAAATTATTGAAAAACAAAATATAAGATTATCAGAGGTACTGTTTGACAAAACAATGAAAAATGTTTGAGAGGAGAAAAAAACACAACAGGGGTGGGACTAATTTCATCCTGAGATTATTTGTAAATTGTTGTTGTCATTTGTCCCTCATTCTCAAAGAGGGACTATGGCATCAGGAAGGTGATGCCATGACTTGCAAGTGAGTAGGATTTAAGTGAGGGAGAGCTGTGAAAAGTCACAAGCCTCACTTTCTCCTCTGGAGCCATCTGAATCCAGTGGCAAGATATAAATCAGGATGATTGGAGATGCAGTGGGAGACCTTGGCCTTTTTAAGCTGGAGTCTTTCCAACTTTTCACTTTGACTGAGGCAATGCCCACTGAGTAATTAAGGCTAGGTAAGAAATGAGTCTTTTACCTAATTTTAAAAAAAAATCAATCTGGGAGGGGAAGACCCTCCAGGTTTCTGGACAAAACAGAAATAATTGCTATTTACACTCACTCTGAGCCACCAGAACCCAAACAATGACCAAGTGAGGCTTGGGCTGGGACCTTTTGTTGGCCAATCAAAGACAGCCAGAGTGAATTGGGTTTAAGGCATGGTTCTTGATAAAGAAATCTAGCCAGTAAACCCCAAGATACCTTGCAAGGTTTCAGCAATCAAAATGTACATTTCTTTGGGCAGAGGCACCTGCAGGTAAGGGTATGATATCCTCTGTGGGCATACAGAGAGGTAGGAAGGAAGGGAAAGGAAAAAAAAAAGGGAAGGGAAAGAAAGAAGGAAGGAAGGAAAGAGCAAGGGAAAAAGGGAAGAAAGGAAATGGGAAGGAAGAAGGAAGGAAAGAAGGAAGGAAGGAGTTACATAGCCCAACTGGAACTGCCTAGTGGAGTCCCCAGCAGGGCAGCTCAGACTACTCACACATTGTTGTTTGTCCTTCATTCCGGAAGAGGACCATGGCATCTGTAAGGTGGTGCTATCATTTGCAGGTGAATTGGATTTAAGTGAGGGAGGGATGTGCAAAGTCACCAGACTCTCTTTCTCCTCCAGAGCCATATCAGTCCAGTGGTAAGATATAAATCAGGATGACTAGAGATGACCCTTATTTGTAAATTAAGCTGGAAGTAAAAGAACAAGCCGATGCAAAATGAAATAGATGCTCTATTGTTTGATTGTCAGTGGTGGGGATAGTAGAATCACAACTGTGGTTCTATCTGTTTTGTCTACCACATCATTACTAAAATTCTCTGGCAAAGGGATATAACAAGTCAGAAAAAAAAAACCCTCTGGACCTAACCCAAATGTAAAGGTGGGGTTATTTTCCTACCCTAATTAGTAAGTCATTTTGGAATCTGTTAGTCTAGTGGTGGAAGACTTCCAGCTTGGAGGAATTCATTTCCAGATCTGTAGTCAATCCCCTGGGAGAAAATTACTCGGGGGCAGGGGAGAGATGGTATTTTTTTTCTTTTCTCTCTTTGTCCCCCCCCTTTCTCTGTTTCCCTACGCATTTCCCTCATTATTCTTATCCTTTAAGTTCATGCCAACTCTCCCCTCATATTCTGTGTTTTTGAGGAGAGTTTTCCCTAGACTTCTAGGGGAAAGGTTTTATATCTAATGTTCTAATTGATGTATATGGGATGATTGTTAATAAGAAGCACACTGTTGAATGTTTATGAGTTAACAGTACTACAAACCCAAACCTTCCAGATTATTTCTGGGAGAGGGAGAGGGGAAGGATAGAGAGAGGGAAAAAGGAAGGGAGGGAGGGAGAGAGAGAGCTTGAAAGGTTGAAGCCACCTTCTATGAAACCCAGGCAATGTGAGTGGGAGTTGGAGAAGACACAGAGGGAATGCTGCACAAATATATATAGAACAAATCTGTGCTAGAGGTAATATAATTTTAAAGGCATTTAGAGAGCTTTTTTTTGGTGTATCTCAGAAGTTAAGATTCCAAAAGAATGGAAAGGTCAAGGGTAGTGTTTTTACTTTCAAAGAGTAATTGTAAAGACATTATAAAATACAACCCCCAAATAACTACTTTCTCATCTCTATAAAATATTTATGATTATGACACACATATGTATTGAGGATGTCTTTGATGAAAATATGAGACAGACTGATTCCCACAACCAATTTTCTATAATAGATCACATATTCACAATTAAAGAACTGAGAAAAGTATAAAGAATTTAAGATTTCCTATGTCTGGTGCTCACTGGTTTTTTTGTTTGTTCGTTTATTTTGTTTTATTTTGTTTAGTTTTTTTAGCCTATGACTCAGTAGAACAGTGTGCTATTTGGAAGTCTTCTCAAGACAAAAGTTTCCCATACATGTATTAAAAAGTTTCTTTGAGAAATACCACCATATAGATAACTCAGTGATTCACTCATTATTAATATCAAGCAAAGAATAGTAAAGAGAGAGATGGTTTGCTAAAGTATTGCCCCGGGGCCATGGAGTACCAGAAGGAAAAAAAAAAAGAGTCACCGTTGATGATGGGATTCAGCAAATGGTTCTGTATTGAGAGTTTTGAAGGAAAAAGAAAAAAAAAAAGGAAGAGAGGGCAGTTAGGTGGTGTAGTGGATAGAGCACTGGCCTTGGAGTCAGGAGGACCTCAGTTCAAATCTGGACTCAGACACATAATACTCACAAACTGTGTGACCCTGGGCAAGTCACTTAACTCTGATTGCCTCACCAAAAAAGTTTAAAAAAAAAGAGAGCTTGGAGCTAATATCCTGGGATCAGAAAGGTCATAATTTTATCATGCCTAGTCCCTATTTTTTAATCTATTTTTGTTAATATTGTAGTGAAAGATAGATAGATAGATAGATGATAAATAGATACACACATACATAAATACACACATACATAAATACACATATATGAATACATATATAAACAGACAAGTAGATAAAACATTTATTAAACTCTTACTCTGTCCTGGCACTGAGCTAAATGCTGGTGATAAATACAGAAGGAAGCAAAACTGTTTCTACCTTTATGTAGTTTAATAATAATGATAAGAGAAGGAAACAACTCATAAAATGGAAAATGGAAATGCAGTGGTGTTGAAGTACGGAGGGGCAGAGGTGCATGGAACACACATAAGATTCCAGAGAGAGTCTTGTCAAATCTGCTATTCCTCCTGCTGGTCTTACATGGAGATGTTATGAAAATAAATGGATACGAAACATAAAATGAGAAAGCATTGGAAGAATTCTTGCCCACACCAATAAAGGAAAGTAGTTGTACCAATAAGATCACAGATACATAAAAAAAGCAAAAAAAAAAAGTATATATGCTGTACAGAAAGTTTATTTTAAAAAAGCTACTGTCTCTGTCCTTGAGCAACTTCCAAAAATACAGTTTTAAAGTTTTTCTAAGCATTATATATCAATATGTAAGTCAATGCAAAATAATGTAGGGCATTGAACATCTGAAGTGTTCAGTAGACAATGACTTAGGAAGAGCATTTGAGGTGTTTGATTTAGATGACTTCTTAGAGAATATATGTTCCTTAAATATTTATTTTAGTGTATTTTTTAAATGAAAATAAAGGAATTGATTAGAACAATCACTGACAGGCTGTGAGGCTGAGGAAGTGGAAACATCATAAAGGTAGGCATTGTGGTATTGTGTGTGTGTGTGTGCGCAGGTGTGTGTGATGAGTGTGTATGTGTGTTAGGTTAAGCAGATAAAATGAAATTTTATGTTTATCTGTAGATTACTTTTATCCTCCCTACCTATGATTTCTTTTGCCACAAATACTCAATGAATTTAAGATCTCATTAGTACTGAAGTTTATTCCAAGGACTCAGATGGTAACTTTTCTTTGTCTGCCCATCCTGTCTAACTCTTATCCTTCTTTCCATATAAATTCATAACAGTGGATCCTTCCAAAATGTTGGAGGTCTTCTTTACTGTCTCCTGTCATAAGTAGGATACCAATTGAGCACTCTGGTTGTTCACTTGTTATCTTTGTCCTCTATGTAATCATCCCATTTTCTCTTCCAATAATACAAGTCCTTTTTGATATATTTTACTCCTCATCTTCTCTAGAGTTTTTCATTGCTTATATGTTGAAGCCTGCTCACATCCACCATTGTGTCTCCATGCTTCTCTCTGTGATACTTAAGAAAAATTTAAAAAATAAATAAATCTTGGCAGACTTTTGTATTTCATATCTTGCTGTCATAATAGAATGTTGATGTTAAAAAGATGTGCCTTTGCTTCGCTTTTCGTTCTTTGAAAATATTAACATGATTGGACTTCACAAGAGGGAGAGAAGTCAATATACCTTTGACTAATGAATTGAGGAAAGAAGAATTCATTTTTTTTTGGGGGGGAGTGGTATGTGTGTGCAGTGGTGGTGGGGCATTACTTGGTTATTACAACCTTAGGTATTAGTGAGTTTATCAAATATTATGCTAACTAATGTTATTATCACTAAATTCCGATTAGGGACTTGTTTTCTAACTATAGACTCATTCTATAATCTCAATATCAATATGTTATATGTTTGATTTTTTAAAGAACTGAAACATGCAACAGATAAAGCTAGGAGACAGAGAGATAGTAGGTATATAGAAGAAAAATAAAGGAAGAAATGAAGGAAAGGAAAAGAAAGAAAGAAAGAAAAAAAGAAAGAAGAGAAAAGGGAGAAAGAAAGCAAGGAAGGAAGGAAATAAGAAGGGGGGTAAGAGAAAGAAATGGATAGAATGAGTGTTTATTAAGCACTTAACTATTTACCTACTACTGTCTAAGCACTGGAGATATAAACACGAGAAAATAAGATGCTGACATTTTCAAGATGCTAACATTCTGATATGGGAACAGAAGATGGAGTGGATGGGTGGAAGGGATGGGTTCCCAGGATGTAAGCCTGGTGAGGAGGTAGAGCACTCTGGGTAACGGGTTGAACTGGGAGTGAAGGTAGGTAGCATGGCTAGGGCTTCCCAAGATACAGCAAGTCAAGGTGGATAAGACTCCTATGTGGAGATCAGAGGTGGAGAATGGTCATTCAATTCAATCAATTCTTCAATTTTCAAACACAAAATTTCAATTTTAGATAAAAACCAATAGAAAATAATCCCCCAAGAATAAAAGACAGGTAATTTTCCTTCTGCCTCATTCTTTAGAAATATTGCTTAGTTGATGTGGGCTGCTATACTCTCCAGTGGCCCCAACAGCATCTGAAACAGTAATGCAATCAGTTGTCAAGGAGCGATGCTAATTGATAAGAAAATATGATTCACTACTAATTCCAATTTGGATCTAGGATATATTTTTAAATTAAATTTTATTTTGAACATAGTAATCATTGCTAAACATAAACACTTCAATATACAATTAAGAGCAAGGCAGATTTGTATAAAAATATTAATATTATAAATATAGTAGTAAGGTTGAATAAAAAGAAGGATAGAAATAATTTCCCATTTTGTTGTTGTGATATAATCATTTTTAAGTCCCACTTGGCTCTTCATGACTCCTATTTGCGGTTCTCTTAGCAAAGATACTGCAGTGGTTTGCCATTTCCTTCTCTATCTCATCTTACAGATGAGGAAACTGAGACAAACAGGATTAAGTGACTTGCTCAGGGTCACACAGCTAGTAAGTGACTAAGGTCAGATTTTAACTCAGAAAGAGGAATCTTCCTACTCCAGGCCTGACACTCTATCCACTGTGCCACCTAGCTGCCCTCAGCTGCCCATTTAGAAATATTAATTATATCTTACATTAATATTATAGTTATTCTTCAATCTCTGAATTCAACTCATAGAAACAATGTTTTATTAAAAAACAAAAGTGTTTTAAGTAAAGGAAATCCAGCTTGTATTAAAAATGATAGTCCAAAAACAGAATAGATAAATAACTTTACTATCTGTAGGCTAAAGATTGATACATACAAAAATAGTCTGTTCTTCTCACACAGAAATTTTCACCATTTGGAATATCAACTCTTTCTGAAAAAGTTTAGTTTTTTTTTTGTTTAATTTTTTTTTCATGGAGACTATGTCTACATATTCTTGTACATTAGGGTCTCTTAACCTTTTAGGTGTCCTAAGACAATTTGGTAAAGCTCATGGATTCTTTCTCAGCAAAATGTTTTAAATGCAGAGAATAAAATATGCAGGACTACAAAGGAAATCATTATATTGAAATATAGTTTTTTTTTTTAATTTCATGGACCCTGGGTTAAAAAATCTTGTCAAAATATGTGTGCCTATGGAATTTTCTTACAGTCAAATTGTTTACCCTCATGATTGTTTAGAAACCTGGTTGCGGATTTACCATAGTCCTAGAAAAGACAAAGGACAAGTCTGAGATCAGAGAGAAAATAAAAAATGCAAATTCTGATGAGTACCATTATACTCTGCCTTGTACTATATACTACTCTTGCGTATCCAATTTGTGATAAAAAGTAGGAAATGAAATTAGACTTTTAGAAGAGGTCAGACATTGCTTATGGAAGAATGGAAGAGGGCAGAGAAGGAGCTTTCTGTGTGATCAAAATTTTTTCATGCAAATAAGCCCTAATTCATTGCCATAAAGAAAAAACATATCTGACATCTGCCTAGTTCCAGATAAATTATAATCAAACTTTGATAAATGATGAATTGCTTTCTTTAATGTTATCAGGACAAGAACTGTCATGAGATTAGGAGCTTAATGACATTGAATATATTTAATAACATGTATAAAAGCAAGTGTAATATTAGTAAAAAAAACAATTTATGCAACATTTCTTAGATGTGAAGAAAAAAATGATCATTTCATACATAATCATACCTGGAAAATATTGCATTTATTGTGACATTGAGAAATTTTACTTTACTATTTTGTGCATTTCTTAGGACAATTTTCAAGTATAAAAATATATAAAGATAAGCTCATTTTGAAGTAACTTACTGAGTTACTATCTATACATATATGCACACATGTGTGTGTATGTGTGTGTGTGTGTGTTTAACTGGGTGGCTAAGAGCATTTGACACTATTTCTAATCATAAATATCAAAGATACAAAAAATTATTGCAGTTATATAGTCTATCCTCCTAGGGCCCCTGTAGTTGAACTTCAATAATTCAACTCAATAAGACTTTATGAAAATAGCTACTATGTATCAATCAACAAATATTAAGTACCTACTATTTTCCAGGCATTGGGGTTATAAAGACAAAAATAGACTGTCTCTGCCTACATGGAATTTGACATATTCAATATACATACGTAAATATATACACATACAAAAATACATGCAAAATTTATACAGGTGATGGAGGGAAGGGTATAATTATCTGGAGAAGTCATGAACGATTTTAAGAAGGTATAGGTGAATTTTGTGAGAAACAAGGCAGATGTTAAAAGCACATCTATTTTAAGCTGGGGGGAATAGCTTATTTGAAACCTTGGAGTTGGGAGATGGAGTGTTGGATAAGTAGAAAATTAAAGCCAGTTTGGCTGGGCCTTAGTAAGGGAGGAGGAAACAAACAATTAAGTACCTACTACGTTCCAGGCACTGTGCTAAATAATTTACCAATATTATCTTATTTGATCCTCACAACAATGTGAAGTAGGTGCTATTATTATCCATCTTGGTATTTGTGCAAACTGAGACACATAGGTGCCTCATTAGATAGAGTGCTGATTCTGGAGTCAGGAAGAATTGAGTTCAAATCCAGCCTCAGATACTTATCAGACAGGGCAAGTCACTTAACACTGGTTGCCTCAGGTTCTTCATTTGTAAAATGAAATGGTGAAGGAAATTGCAAACCCCTCTAGGATCTTTGCCAAGAAAACCCCAAATGGGGTAATGAAAAGTTGAATGCAACTGAAATGAATGAACAACAACAACAAAACATTTTCTAGGTACTGTGCTATGTCCTGGGGATAGTGGATTTAAGAGTTGGAAAGGAGTTTAGAGGTCACCTACTCTAAACCTCTTAATTTACAGATAGGGAAATTCAAGGTCAGAAAAGTTCAGTGACTTGCCTAAAGTCTTATAAAAATATTAATTCTCTGAAGACATGTGTTATTTATTTTTTTGTCTTTGTACCATTAGAACCTAGTACAATAGCCTAGCCTATAATCTTAATTCATCTTCAGGCATCAAGCCTCTTTCCATTCTAATCCACACTCCTGCTTCTGGAATGATATTCCTAAAGTGTAGGTTTGACCATGTCACTCCTCCTCTCAATAAAATTCAGTGACTCCCTGGAATCCCTAAGATCAAATGGTAATGGTGCTTTCCATAATTATCTCCATTCTCTTGGAGTATTATCTTTTTTTGGCTAACTTAAAAATAAATCCATGAGTGCCACTGATTGCAAATCCCAGTTTCTTTCACTACACTATGTTATCTTGTCTCTATAAAGTTTTAATGAGAATGGTCTGTGCAGACATATATCAAGATCATATTAATAAAAAAAAAATGGTAAGAGAATATGTAGATGAGTTTATACAGCAGATCACATCTTGACAATTACAATACTAAGAAGCTGAAGGAAGATGACAACACTAGATCCATTGCTTATAGATGGCAAAAAAGTTACTTGTCTTTATAGAACAAAATAATGTTCTCATACAAATGCCTCCCAAGCATATGTAAAAATGATAAAATATGCCAGGACGAATGCAACTACAAATAATCACTTTGTTCAATAATCTCCTGAGTATTGACATCAAAGGAGGAGAAAAAAAAAAAACTATACATGTATACTCAGCAAAGTTCCTTATCAGTATCATGGCGGATGGTCCAGTACAATGTCCAAAGAGAAGAGAAATTTTCTATTTCTGGTGAGGTCCTCCAAATGTTTTTGCTTTAATCTAACATTTTTCTGATTGCTTCAAGCCTTGGAATACCATAAGTACTTCTCAAACTATGGTCCATGCTCACTCAAAATGGATTGGTTTTGCCAACCACACTCGTCAAACAAAATACAGTAGATGGAAATTTCACATAGACTATATTATGAGATGTAGTTACGTGCAAAAGCCATTGAATTAAGCTATCTATCTCTTAATTGATATATTATAGACAAGGAATTATAACAACCATTAGATGGGCTCAAAATTTGATAGGAGGAAGAGATTGTGCTTTCAGTGAGTAGCATGATCGCCAGTAATTTATTGCTGTAAAATTCCATTTTTAATATTACTTTTTCCAAGTGAATCATACAAATGGATTTTAGCATAATGCACACATGAGAGAGAAACAAATTAGAAATTGTAAATTTAGAAGTTAATAAAGAGGTCTGTCTCAAAGCAGTAAAAGAATAAAATATGAAGGGGAGGAGTAAAGCATCTTTATTTTTCTACATAATGTTCGAAGTCCTCCTTGGAGTTCTACTGGATTAAAGTCTTGGAGAACCACAATCTCAGAGGGGCCAAAATTTCAGGTGAACCAGAAAGCAATGGAAAGATGGGCAGTGGGTATAAGCTGGCTTCTGCAAATAACCAGTGTGAAGCTTTATCATGAAGTAGCATAAAATGACTTTCGTGATCATAGATTTGATGCTGGGAGATACTTTAGAGGGCATCTAGTTCAACATTTTCATTTTAGAGATGAAGAAACAAACCTAGAGAAGTAAAATGACTTGCCCAAGATTGCACAGTTAGTAAGTAATAAGAGCTAGGGTTTGAACCTGGGTCCTCTGACTTCAAATCTACTACTACCACTACCACCACCACCAATAATAATAATATTTTATCATCATCATCATTGTTGTTGTAGCTATCATTTATATAGTACTTTAAGATTTGCAAAGCACCTTACAAATATTCTCATTTATCTCTTACACCAACCCTAGGAGGTACAGTTATTATCTCCATTTTATAGATGAGGAAACTGAGGCAGACACTGTTAAGTGACTTGTCCAGGATTACACAGATAGTAAGTGTCTGAAACTGGATTTGAACTCAGGTCTTCCTGACTCCAAGTCCAGTTCTGTATCTATCTTGCCACATAGATTCCACTTCATCAGTTATTTGGGGCTGGTGGTAAGACTGAAACTAGGCTAAGTACATTGTAATCACCACAATAGTAAAAATAACCAGAAGGAAATATTAGGCTTGATGAATCAATACTTTTATGGCGAATATACAGGGCATGAATAAACATCACTAGGAGTGAGAAGGTACAGTTGGTTTGGAATGCAAAGAAGGGTGTAAGAGTAAGCTATGAGAGTGAACTCATGGATACATGAATATATCACAAGGTTGCATGCAATAACTGAATCTAACTAGTACTAATTTGAAATTTAATAGATTATGCTGTATGTCTTATCCACTGAATTTCAATTAGATTTGAATACTTATTAGATTAACTTATTTTAATTAGATCTCAAATGATTGAGATTATAATGGGTAAAGGACTTAACATCTTCTAACTCAAACATATCTCTGGAAATTTTTAAAGAACACTTATAAGAGTACTTTCTTTGTTAAAATTAAAAATGCAGCAGTACAATCTTACATGATAAGTTTGAATTTCCTTTGTCTTTTTTTTCCTTTCTTTAGTATTATTCCTTCAATGCCTCTCCTTTTTATATGCCAAATACCTTCTGGATAAGAATTTCAAAAGAATAGTGTGGAACTATTTTAGGGAAGTTCATGGGGAAAGGCAGGTTTTAAGATCAATCCTTTTTCTCCTCTCTCCTCCTTCCCCATAGTACTACTTAGGGCTACATGTTAGTGGAGATAACTTTGTTTTAACATAATTTTTAAACCTTTGATGTCTCATACCAGGTGTTCAGTAGATTGCTTGAAGCACTCTTGAATGCATTGAAAGGCTAAAGCGGTAAAAAAAAAAAGGTCTCTATGGCATGGATGAGTTCTCTATTGAGTGTTCCTTTTAGGGACATATATTATATAGAATTAAAGAATTGTGCAGTTCTCCAAGGCAAGAGAGTTGGCTTTCTTCTTCACTCTGGGCAAGTTTATTGTCTCTTTGGAGAAGCCGTGCCAGATAAATGTATTGTTGGAAGAGCTCTAGAAATTGACCATCCACTTGCCCATCAGTCTGAACAGTCTTGATAAGTTTAGTTTTTTCCTGTGTGCATAGTAAGACCAGTCTTTATTTAAAATAGATTTTATTGAAATCTTTTGATTTTATATCACTTAGAACTCTTGCCTATATCCCTCTCCCCCTCAGAAGGCCAAACATTATAATAAAATATATTTTAAACAAAAAAGAAAAGACAGAAGAGAAAAATACAACTTAACCAATAACACATTGAAAAAATGATCTGATGCTATGTACAATGTTACATACTGGTAGTAACTCCTACCATTTCAAGGGAGTGGGATAATGTAGAGTTATATTCTTTGTACTGTGCTGCCTCCTTCTTCTGAATGCATTTCTTTCACCAATGTCTTTCTCAAGTTATACCATGACATCTACAACAATATTCTAGATACAGTCTGAACAGTATAAAATAAAGTGAGATTCACTCTAGTTGCTTTATTTCTCTTACTGTAACTGAAGATTTCATTCTCATCAGTGTTGGTTTATACTTATCCTGGAGTCATCTGTAAATCTCAAATTATTTTCCCATGAATTTCTGTTAAGGCAAATCTTTTTAATCCTATAATTGAAAGTGAACTCAACTTGAAATTGAGAAACCTTGGGTCTGATTTGAGGTTTTGCCACCAACTAGCTATATGACTTTACTCTCTCTGGTTCTTATTTTCTAAATGTGATCCCTATGGGGCAAACATTCTTATACATTCAACCCTTTTAAATTTCATCTTGTTAGTTTTGATCTGTCATTCTGGCCTGACAGGATTTTTAGAAATCTTAATTCTGTAATCAAACACATTAATTATCCCACCTAGCTTCATTTTATCCATAAGTTGATTAATGTTTCTTCTTTATTTTCATCCAAGTGGTTGACAATATATAGAACTAGGGGAAAATATAGAAACTTAAAACATACCTGTTGATACCTCCCTCCAGTCTGGCACTGATCCATTAATTATGATTTTCTGTGGTGTTTCTTCAGCTTCTATTTTACTTTCAGTTTCTTTATGAAGATAAGCAAACATTTCCAAAAAATCCACAAAGTTTTGTTATGATCCATCCAATTTTCTGTTTCCCTTAGAAATATATTGTAAGTGACTTTGTCAGGTGCTTCACTGAAATTTAGATTCAGTCCAAGATACTTATAAGATATGTTATAACAGGATCAAAGATTAGAGCTGGAAAGGACCTTAGAAACCTACTCATTTTTTCAGATGAAGAAAATGAACACCAAGGAGAATGTGACTTATTTAGGATCAACAAAGTCTGTGAATATGAGATAGGATTTGAACTCAGATCTTCTGACCCCAGAAACAACCCCCCTTCTTAATGTATCACACTGCCTTTTGTGACCTTTCTGTCTAGTACCCCTTGACAATAAAAAGGAAATGGGGTTTGGTATTAGTTGTTCTTAATGAACTCTGGCTGATTGTTGTTAAACACAGCTCTCTCTTCTAAGTGCAGTCCATCTGTTCAATAAAGTTTTCAACATTATTTTTTTCTCTCTTTCAATCAGTATTTTAAAAAAAAAACACCAAATTGATTATTACATTGCTATTGGGATTCCCAATGAGAAAACTAGTAACTGTTAGAGCACTGAAATTTCTGGGTTCAAATTCAATATGAGATACATTCCAGCTTTGTGGCCTCAAGTAAGTTACTTTTCTAACTCTCTTTTTTTTAAATTTATAAACTAAGGATAATGATAATTCTGACCTCTTCAGGATTATTGTGAGAATCAATTGAAATAACTCAGTTGAAAAAAGAAAATTATTTAAATGTGAGCCATTTTTGTTATCAAGATGTAGATTAGACTTGTTGTGTAATTTATCGTCTTAGAGAGTTGTCTGTATTAAGTGACTTGGCCAGGGACACAGAAGGAGCTGTTCTTCCTCACTGGTAGTCTGACACCCTACTTACTCCTCTTTACTGCCTCAACAAAAAGTTTAGATGCAATATTTTGAATAAAATTTTCATCTTTCTCAGAATTCTCACATTTATCCATCTCTAATCTTCCACCACCTTTCCAACAGCACATGATTTCTCAAAGCATTCTCTCTCTTTCTCTCTCGTGTGTGTGAGTGTGTGTGTGTGTGTGTGTGTAAATTTAAAGACATTCTATGCTCTAAATTGGCAGGAGAGGGTGGTAGAGCTAGATTTGAAGTCCAGAAGATGTGTTTCAAATACTGCCTCTAAGCCATCTTAACTATGTGCCCACTTTATCCACCAGTGATTCCCTCCCATATTTCTGATACTTTACTAATATATACATATATGCAGAACAGTTAACAGTGAAGAGAGGAGGATGGAGAGGGAGATTCTGCCGCTCCTTTTTTGGTATAGTTTTCTTACTAGGAATTCCCTATAGGTCCAGACAGCTCTTATTGGCTCTCTTGAGAGATGATTGTTAAATTTTTTTGTGTGAATATTAACACATTGGAAGTCATTTATTGCTATAAGTCAGAGCTTGATGTATTATTTTGTTAATTGTCTAGACTTAAAAAATAATGAAGAAAATATTAATAAATCAGATTAAAATTAAAAATGTGTTGTTTATACTTTTTTGTTTAAAGTAGTTGTTAGATATTTGCTAGTACATTATTGGATCCAGACTAAACCTTGACCTCCTTCCCCCTAAAATGGGGGGATCATCTCTTAGTACCTCTTTAACTGTTTTTTTACTTTTATCCCTCTGAACTGTTTATTCTAATTTTCTAATTTGAAAATATGTTTCATTGTTGAGAAGATGGAAACAAGGTACAAACATTCCTCCTAAGGCAGCATGCTATTTCTATCAAAACAACAGTGTTGGATAAGACAATATTTTTTAAAATGTCAGTAAAACCTTATACACACACACACACACACACACACACACATACACACTTGCAGACCCTTTGTCTTCTTTGGTTTTCTTGATGTAAGCATGTGGCCACATACATGAGGAGGATGCTGTGGCAACGTATAAGTTAAGCATGCCTAATATGAGCAAAGTGATGTGAAATGTGCCACTTATGATGGCTGACAGCATCATACAAATTTGAAAAAGAACAGAGACAGAGGAGGAGACAGAGTAGTAGTATCCAGACACTTGTTTATGTCTCTCCTCCCACGCACTCTAAAACTGAGAAACCTAAGCCTCTCTTAAGGAGATGCCTCCTCATCTAACTTGATGGAATAGAGGGGGAGAGAATGCATTAACTCATTGCACTTGCTAACTTTAGGCTAGTGTCAAAGGAAGAGAAGAAGGGGGTATCTTGAGATGGGGTTGGGGAGCAAAATAACTCAGAAATCTAATTCTCAGCAATTCAGGTCTTCAAAACTTGTGAACAGCTTGTCCCAAATCAAGAGGGTTAGAAGTCTGAATGTTAGTACTCAAACAGATTTCCTCGAACTCCTGAGTTTGGGAATATGCTTAAAAGACAGATTCAGGCCTGCCTTGGTCTCTTAGGCAGAGGCGTTTTAATATGTGTAGTAATATATACATACATACATGCATACACACATGCATAAATATATATATATATACATATATACCCATACAAAAATCCACATATATAATCCACACATATATCTTTTCCATATGTAGATAAAAGTACAGAACTCTCTGAAGGTATGCCAGGCTTGTGTGTGAGTGAAGTCCATTAAAAAATGTAAGAGCAGGGGCAGCTAGGCGGCACAGGGGATAGAGCGCTGGTCCTGGAGTCAGGAGGACCTGAGTTCAAATCCGATCTCAGACACATAATACTTCCTAGCTGTGTGACTCTGGGCAAGTCACTTAACCCCAACTGCCTAACGAAACACATAGACATAGTGATTGTGCTGAGGATTAAAGGAATGAAGGGAATCTTGGAGGTAGAGCTGAGAAGAGAATGCATGTCAAGCTCAGAGCATCAACAATGCAGAGGTACCAAAAAAGGGAGATGGAGTATTTTGTGTGCTTATTTGGCTTGATTGTAAAGTGTGAGAGGGGAATAATGTCCAATTAAGTCAGAAAGCTACATTGGGGGTGTGTTATATCAGATTTTAAAAGCTGAACAGAGGTGTTTTTATTTTAGTCTAGAAGCAACAAGGAGCCAAATATTGTTGGATAGGAGAATCACATAGTCAGATCTGTTCATAAGAAAAATTACTTTGGCAGCATTCGGTATAATAAATTAGAGCTGGATCTTCCTTATCTATCCAGTGGCTCCTTATATTCGTAAAGTCTAGTCTGGTCTCTATCCTTGTATTTTTATGTAGCTTTGTATGTGTGTATAAACACTTACACGTATATGTGTGTATACATATGTATATCTATATATCCATGCCCTTAAGGAGCCTACGTACACAGCACCCAACATTATGTGTGTCATTAGTGTGAATATGAATGTCATATATAGATATAGGTTTGTGTGAATATATGTACATGTATTGAACATCCACATAAATATGTAAGCTATTGATCTCAATGTGTATGTATACACACATATACATATATGTAATGCATGTATATGCATGTTCATTATTCCTTGATGTCAGTAATTCCTGGTGTGAAAATTTCCTCCATCAATGCATATGGGGTAACTTATCAACCAGCTTACAGTCTTAGAGACTTACCTGGGACTCTGAGAAGGACCTAAGGGCTCAC
Source organism: Vombatus ursinus (assembly GCF_900497805.2). NCBI lineage: Eukaryota > Metazoa > Chordata > Mammalia > Diprotodontia > Vombatidae > Vombatus > Vombatus ursinus. Next base: position 22,257,968 of record NW_020954594.1, on the reverse strand, counting down.
AGCGACAACTAGAAAATGTCGAAGGCAAGAATTGAATCCAGCCTTCTAAAGCCAGACTTCTTCCCACTTAACCACTTTGCCTTGAAACTTTAAGTACAACTGTACAAGTGAGTAGCTTCAAACTGTACTAAATCATTTTGGATACTCCGATATATGAATTTTTCGTATATCTGCAAAAGAAAAAAGATGCTTATGCAGAGTTCTCTGGATTAGAGTGTGCTCACACCATTAGAAAATAAATTTATTGGTAAGTGAAACAGATTAGCCATTTACCAGCATGCTGTATAAATCAGAACTGGAAATCGTATTTAATTTTATACCTTGGCGATAATTCGAAGGTTTCTTGCTGCCTTACAGTAACTTGTAAGAAGTTAATGTACTGTGAATGCATTCCAGTACATTGATTTCTGCATTAGCTCAGTGAAAGATACACTACTTTGGCAAAAGCAAACTTTTGAAGGTAAATTTTCTTCAATACAATCTATAATTTAAAATTCTTAATAGCATATTTTGTGGCATTCATGAGCACAAATTATTGTATCTATTATTTGACCACCCAACAAACAGGACTGGGATGTGATTTTCAAAGTTCTGCTGTAACATCCCAATGGTACTTTGGGATTTGGTGATGTTTCTCATGATCATTTATAAGTAGGATGTTAAACTTCTGGAGTAGGTGGATATGGAAGTCATAGATGGCAGGAAGGATCTTGTCTCTTCAAGCAAATCTCATTATAGTTCTAGCAGGGAACACGGACAGGGCTGGCTTATTTCTGTGCTACTTTGCTTGGGGAGCAGGCATTATCTTTAACTGAGAGAGCAGGTCAAGTGGACTGTCTAAGAGCTTGAAGAGGCTTCCCTGTTGTTAGAATGAGCTGTTATCACTGTCTCAACCATCAGAAAATCAAATGGTTATTTAAAGAGCAGACTAATTGGTCATTTTTAACATAGTCAATTCTATTTAGTCCATGTAGTCAACCCTTGCTGTGAATATTACTACAAGCTAATTATAAATAACATTCTATCATATTCATCAGGTTTTTTTTTTGTTGTTGTTTTGTTTTTTACCAGCAATGCGCATAACATTTTGATTAGATTTAATGGTCTTTTCATTTAAGAGAGCTCTTTTTGTTTAAACTCCTGGATTTTTTTTTATTTGTAAAAATTACCGTGTAATTTCATTTTATCACAGTATTTCTTGGAATATTTTGCCATGCCCAACTGATTGATCCATAAATATTTGTTTAAACACTGATAACAATATATGCCAGGTAATGTCTTGGGGCAAGGGATAAAAAAGACAGAAATGAAAAAGTCTTTTCTCAAGCAGTTTACATTCTATCAGGGGAGATTATGTATGCATAAATCATCACATACAAAATAAATACAAGACAAACTTTGGGGAGGAGACTCAAGCACCTGGGGAGCTCAGGAAAGGCAGCCCTCATATAGGAGGAAGCATTTTTCACTAAGCACTGAAAGGAGTCAAGGATTCTAAGAGGGGAATAAAGAGCATATTGCAGGGATTAGGAGATAGCCTGTTCAAAAGCACAGCAACAGAAGATGAGGTCAAATGCGAGGAAACGATAGGAAAGCTAGATTGGTTTCCAGGGATGGGGAACCTGCAGCCTTGAGGCCAAATCTGGCCCTCTATAGAGATCCCTAAGGGCTTTGGACCACCCTATAGAGGGCCACATGTAGCCCCAAGGCTACAGGTTCCCCATCCCTGACCACTAAACTATGAAATGTGTGAAAGAGAGTGAAATATAAGAAGCCCAGATAGGTAGGTTGGTGCCAGGTTGTGAAGGGCTTTAAATGCTAAATAAAAAAGGGTTTGTTTAAGCCCCTTCTAAGGAGCCATGACACTTAATGATCAGCAACATCAGACCTGTACTTTAGTAATATAATTTCGCCAACTATTTGAAGGATGAATTGAAAAAGGAGAAGAAAGACTGGAGGCAAGGAGATCAATTAGGAAGCTATGGTAATAGAGTGTGAGATGATGAGGGCTTGATTCAGGATGGTAGTGGAGAAGATGAGACCTTCGTAAGAAATTAGTCATGTGTAGAATGTAGGATGAGTCCAGTCCATGTAGACCTCTGCAAGAGATGTTGTGGAGGTAGAATCAACAGACATTGCAACTGATTAACAATGCAGAGTGAAAGATATGATGAAGAAGATATCTAAGCTGAAAGTTGCTTTTCAGGAGGAAAACTATTCTTTGGACTTTAATAACCTTGTGGTGAATTTTTTTCCAAAACTGAACTTGAAATGATGAGAGTTTTAATTGGGTAACTAACTGTCTATGAGTACAAGCTCCCTGCAGTGCCAACTCCAGGAATTGAATAGAAATTCTAGACAGATAGGTTTGTCCAAAATAAAATTTTTCTACTATAAACAAGATCTCCCTTCTATGCTTAATGATGTCACCATGTTCCTACTCACACGCAAGGGAGACAATTAAATAACTTTTGCACTATTATACTCCTTCTCTCTTATCTCATTAATCAGCTATTACTGTAGATTTTTCCTTCATATCTTCATCTTTCACAGAATCACAGAATTGGAGAATTAGGAGGCACTGTGGCAATCATCAGCAATTTCTTGCAATAGCATACAGTCTCCAGTAGTCATTGAGCTCCTTCAATGCCCTAAGGAGTGGAAAACCTTCCACTTATGGACAGCTCTAATTGGTAATTTTTCCTGAAATCAAGCCTCAATTGGCCTCTATGCATTTTCCTTATTGCTTCTGGTTCTGCTCTCTGGGGTCAAACAGAACAAATTGAAACCCTCCTCCTGAAACAGTTTTTCAAATATTTAAAGACCGCAGTCGTGCCCCCACCCAAACCCCATCTCTTCTTCAGATGAAATATCTCCAGTTTCTTAAATTAGTCCTCATATGACATGAAATCATGGCCTTTACTATACTGATTTCCCTCCTCTGGACAGTCTAGGTTATTTACACACACACACACACACACACACACACACACAAATATACGTATATGTTTATGTTTACATCTGTATCTATATCTATCTCTCTATCTATCTGTCTATTTAAAGTTGTGTTGTCTAGATCAGATCTACATGTACTACTCAAAAAGAGATCAGATTATGTCAGAATACAGTAAAATTAAGAACCCTTTATTCCTATGCCTATGCCTTTCAATTCAGTTCATTTCATGCCTATACTTTCTCCCCCTTTCCATAGTCACAAATTTAATCTATCTCAACATCCCCCCATGCATTAAAAAAACTATTGAAGTATAGATATTTTTCTTGCTTTTTTTTGAAATGGCTAATATAGAAATATGTTTTATATCAATTCACATGTATAATGGTTATCATATTGCTTATCTTTTCAGTGGGTGGAGGAGGAACTGAAGGGAGGGAGAGAATTTGGAAATCAAAATTTAAACAAAATGTTTAAAATAAATTATAAATAAATATATAAAAAACTATAACAGCTTGTAGATGATCTTCTTGGTTCTAGACTCTTCAGTTTCTATTCTATCCTGCATATCTTTTACAGATTAATTTTTCTCGTATACAACTTTGGTTATTTTACTTCTCTATTCAGAAATAAATAATGGTTCCCCATTTGCTATGATATCCTCTGAATTATTATTTTTTTAAGGCTCTTAAGAAACTATCTCCATCCTATCTCTCTCATCGTACTTCTTTATTTCCCTGTACTGTTAAACACAGATGTTCTATGATGATCAGTTCTCTTCAGTGTTCTTTTCAGTGTCCAATGAAAATGCCATGTTCATTTCCATCTTTTGTATATTAATCATGTTTTTTTCCTCAAAATATTCTCTACCTAAAGTAGTTCATAGAAACATTTCATAAAATCTGAGTCAGAAAGAACCCCCATTAATCTTCCACCTATCTAAATCCTATTCAGCCTTCAAGTTTTATCTCAATTCTCACCTCCAGCTGTCACTAATTTCCCTTTCTCTGAACTCCTATAGCACTTATGGTCTGTGTGAGACAATTAACACTTAATTATGTGATGTCTGCATTATTTAGGAAGTGTTTAATGTGTTTTAGTCCAGCATCTCCTACTAGATTTGTATCCCCTATGGTGCATAGTGCTGGGTATGGAGTAGGCAATCAATATATACTTGCTTCCTTGAAAAAGCTGGGAGGCCAGTTGTGCAGATGAAACATACAGATGTTAGAATGAAGAAAATAATCTTTAAAATTCATCAACAACATTGGTCGTTGATAAATATTTGATTGACAAAATTAGATGCATTAATGATAAGGAACCATCAAGAAAATAATTAGAGGAGGATCACAGTAATTAGGGAAGAGACACTAGAAGAGATGGGTTTTAAGCAGGATTTTGAAAGAGATAAAAAAGAAATGGAAAGGAGTTTTAAAAGTAAGGATAACCATTTTTTGGCTTATTTTCTCGTGTCAGAAAGGCTTGGCATTCATTACAGCTACAGAGTTCTTAATGTGTGACTATATGAGTCTGTATATTAAATAGAGCTGTTTGGAAACAGTCTATACACATGGATAATGTTATATTCTTACACAAAAGCTGTGCCTACATTAGGATTGTGAAGTGGAAAATTAAGACAATTATCTAGCTGGATAATGGGCCAATTGATTTATTGCCACCATCCAAAGCCCTTCACTTTGGCATGTAGTCCTGGACTTCAGTGTACATAGAAATTATGTGTGGTATGAAATCATATCTGAATTTGATAATTTCCCACAACTTTTCTGCTTAACATCTACATGGCGCTCAGTTTGTCTGTTAATCACCAACATCAAAAACAGAACGAGCAAATGCACAAAGGCAGAATGACATTCTGGATAGATTAGTGGACCTGGGGCCCTATTCCTGTCTCTGACACTTTCTAGCTATATGACTATAGTTTAGTCACTTAACTAAGAAAAGCCTCAGGTTACTCATATGTAAAATGGGAATAATAATAGGAGTACTTTCTCACAGTGTTGTTGTGATATTCAAATGAGATAATATAAATAAAGCACTTTGAAAATCTTGTAGCACTAGTTAAATAGCAATAGTTATTATTTTAATTTTGCTTCAGTTGTTGGTAGTATCAGTCAGTCAACAAACATTTATTGACAACCTACTATGCACAGACTAAAAATTCCTTGTCTAAATAATGGCTCAGAAATCTATAATCCTCCACTACTTTGATTCCTTTTTTTGGCATAGAAACAACCTTGGGTTGTAGAAATAATTGCCAGTGAAGCACAAAGGTTGGTCTTGCCAAACTAGAAAAGCATTCACTATTCTACTTGCAAGGGGTACATGTCTGTCATTTAACCTCTGTTGAATATGTCAATGAAGGACTGAAAGTAGCTGATGATTTAATATTACTGTAAGATTGCCACAAAACTACAAGATAGCTATGCAGATTTCCTGAGGAGTTAACATTATGGCTACACATTGCATGTACTGGTTTGTTTTCACCATTGAGAGCATCAAAACAAGCAAGATCCTATTCCCAAAACTGGTGACCTCAAGATTGAAGAAGATTGCCACTAGTAAGCTGAGTAGTAGCAGAATTTTGTAACCCATGGCCAATGATAAAGCCTGTCTACAAAGGCATAGAAGGGAGAAATTGGTGGAGGGAGAATTTTGGAGTAATTATATATGACTTGATTTTTCAAAATGGTTTTATAGTTATTATCTCATTTGATTCCCACAAAAGCTAAGGAGTATATGGATATTGCCAGATCCATTTAATAGACAAAGAACCCAAATGGATTGTGATTTCATATATGATCGCAATTCTAGGTGATTGCAGAACAGGATCTCAAACCCAGTTCTCTAGACACTTTGATGATAAGTGTTTCTTCTTTAGTGGCTGCTTACTGGCTTATATTTTAAAAAAAAGTTTTCTCAGTTGGTAGTAGTTGCCCATCAGACATTTGCTAAATACTTTTGGGATGTAGCTTAATCCTGTTTTCTCGGGACTATAAGTATACGCTAAATGTTTGATATGTGTTTTTTTTTTCTACTTTCTTTGGCAGATATAAAGATGAATTTTCTGATGGTTAGACAAATACATTACCAGAGAAAGCTGTTCAAATATCTTCACTGGAAATTTTAAAGAAAAGTCTAGATAATCTTTCTGATGTGATTTAAGTGCAGTGCTGTCTAAAGTTTGGGGATTATAACCAGAAGACGTCTTATAGTCCCTTTCAGCTATAATTCTAAAAATTACTAAGTAGTCTTATAGTGATTGAGTATTTTTTCTAACATTTCAAAAGCACAAGAAAGTGACTAAAATGTTAGAAGACTTTGTGTTTAATAACATTTGTTTGCAATTGCATTGCTATTCGGAAACAGCAGAGTTTTGTGAAGGCAACACAGAGGTTTTTTTTTTTTACATTTAACTTAATTTTTTGTTGTTGAATCATTTTTCAGTCATGTCCAACTCTTTGTGACCCCATTTGGGTTAAAGTAAAGTAAACAGGGTTAAGTGACTTGCCCATGGTTTCATAGCTAATAAATGTCTGAGGCTGGATTTGAACTCAGGAAGATGAGTCTTCCTGACTCCAGATCCAATGCTGTATCCACTGTGCCACCTAGTGCTCAATGAAGAAATACTGATTTTTCTCTCCCTCTCATTTCCCTCAGTAAAATTTGAAAAGAAAAAAAAAGTGTAACAAATATGTAAAGTTAAGCAAAACAAAAGCCCACATTGATCATGTCTAGTATACTAGACATGATCAATGTGGGCTTTTGTTATATATATATATATATATATATAAAAACAAAATATATATCAGTCAGGAAGGAGTAAACATGCTTTATCAATGGTCTTTTGGAATTGTAGATGTCACTATACTGATCAGAGTTCTTAAATAATTCAAAGTTGTTTTGCTTTACAATGCTATTGTTACTGCATAAATTGTTCTCTGGGTTCTGTTTATTTTTACTGGGCATCAGTTCAGACAAGTTTTCCCAGTTTTCTCTGGAACTGTCCTTTTTATCATTTATTTATTTATTTTATTTATTTATTACAGTTTTTTTTACATTTATTTATTACAGTACAATAGCATTCTGTTCTGTATATTATATTTTATTATACCATACTTTGGCTATTTCTCAATAAATTGGAACCCCCTTAGTTTCTAGGGTTTTTTTTTAACCACCATAAAAAAGCATATAGGTACAGATATAGATATATATCTGTATATATACATATACTATATACATATATACATAAATACAGAGAGAGAGAGAGAGCTAGAGAGAAAGAAGGCAAGAGAATGAGAGAATACATAGAGATCATTTTCCTCTTTCTTTGATCTCTCTTATATATAGACCTAATAGCAGTCAAAGGATATCTAGTTTAGTTACTTTGGAGTCATAGTTCCACACTACCTTCCAGAGAGGGTGTTAATGGAGACTCACAACTCCATTAACAGTGTATTAATTCCACTGCTTCCTGCATCTAGAGGCATACTGAATTTAAAGTGAGAGGATATGGGTTCAAATTTCATCTCTATTACTACCTAAGTTACCTAAGTCAACTTATTTAAGCCTTTCTTGCCTTCAGTTTTCTCATCAACAAAATTAAGATTTTTTCCTTTCCTTTCCTTTCTTTCTGTTTCTTTGTTTCTTTCTTGTTCTTTTTTTGTCATATGGTCTCTTTTAAATGAATTATCCTGTGATCTTGCATATGTGTGGAGTTAGTTGAAAAAATTTAGATTAATATTCCATCTTTCTCCACTACGTCATGGTTACAAAGATAGGAAAATGATATAGTGTATCAATCTGGAAGAAACTGAAACAAAGAAGTGGAGACTACCTCTGTATCTAAAAACTGGTAAGGAGAATTTATCTATATTAACTGGCCAATTATATTTCTAGAAGATTAGTCAAACTACTTCATTTAATCAATCAATAAGAATTTATTAAACATCTACTATACATGGCACAGTGCTAAGCTCTGGGGATATAATGAAGAATCAAAAACAAATAATACAGAGCTTAGAGAGAAATAGGCCTTGCTTAGAACCTTGGAGAACCCCAGCAGTTAATGTGCATGGCATTAATGAAGATCCTGTGGAGGAAACCTGAAAGGAGTAGTCAGAGAGGTAAGAGAATGAGAAGAAGAAAAAGGAGTAGGAGAAGAGGAGGAGAAGGAGAAAGAGGAGGAGGAGGAGGAAAAGGAGAAGGAGGAGGAGGAGGAGGAGAAGAAGAAGAAGAAGAAGAAGAAGAAGAAGAAGAAGAAGAAGAAGAA
>NW_020954594.1:22121289-22249715 GCF_900497805.2 Vombatus ursinus | reverse complement strand
AAGAAGAAGAAGAAGAAGAAGAAGAAGAAGAAGAAGAAGAAGAAGAAAGAGAGTAAGAGAGACAGACAGAGAGATAGAGACAAAGAGAGACAGAGAAAGAACAGTTTACTGAAAAATCAGAGAAGAGTATATATAGGAGTAGGGGGTAGTCAGCAATGGTAGGTGCTTCAGAAAGGTGATGGTGGAGAAAAGGTAATTAGAATGTTAATTAAGAAATCATTGCTAACATTAGAGAGAGTAGAGATAGCTAAGGGGAGCAGTTGATAAAACACCAGACACTGAGGCAGAAAAACTCATGCATTCAAATATGACCTCAAACAATTTACTATGTATGTGGGTAAGTCACTCATAAGGTCAGATACTCATCATGATGAGGTCATTCTACCAGAAAACTGATTGTAGAGTGTTTAGAAGAGAGCAAGAGTTGAGAAGTGGGGGCACCAAGCTCATGTGACTTTTTGTAGTTCAACTAAGATAGGGAGGAGAGACAAAGGGGGATAGCTAGTAGTGATGCTAAGATCTATTGAGGTTTTGTTTATGATGGGGAGACCTAGGTGTATTATTAGGCAGTGAGGAAGGAACATTCACTGAAGATAGGAAAAAGCTGAAGATTAAAGAGACAGAATGATACTAGAAGCAATCTGCAAGAAGAAAATCTGCAAGGGATCAAGGGTTAATGTATAGATTTTGGCCTTGGCCTATTCATTAGTGTTTTCAGTAAAGTAAGATATTGGGAGATAATGTTAGAGGGATGTTTGATGAGGAAAGAAGAGGGTACTCTCATTGAATGGCATCAATTTTTTTTCTATGAAGCGTAAGACAAGTTCCTCAACTGAGATGGTGGGAAAGAGGAATTGGGGAGTATGGAAGACTCAAGGAAAGAAAGAAAGTTTGAAAAAGTTGCTGTGCTAACAAGGACAAATAATTTATCAGTAAAGGGCAAAAGGATTGTCTTACTGCTTTGAGAGCCCAGTTTACATTATTTTATATTATCTGACATAAATTTCAACAGTATATAAGTAGGAACAAAGCAGGCATATGATTGGGGTTTTACAAGGTATGTTTAGAAATAGAACAGGAACAAAGACATTCAGTTAGACAACAAACATTTAACACATGCTAAATATGTACCATACACTCTGCTAAGAGCTGAAGATATAAAGGCAAAAACATAATCGCTGTCCTTAAGGAGTTCACATTCCAATGGGAGAAATATTATGCAAATTATTATGTACTTACGATCTGTGTGTGTGTGTGTGTGTGTGTGTCCAGCAAGGAAACAAAAGCAATAGAAAGTTAAAAATAGAACTAGGTAAAGGTAATATCATGAACATCTAGGGAGGAGAAAGTATCCAGGAGGAGATGATCAATAGTGTCCAAAGATTCAGAGAGTTCCAGAAAAAAAAATGATAATCGAGAAAAGGTCATTAGACTTGGCACTTAAGAGATCATTGATAATTTTGGAGAGAACAGTTTCTGTTGAATGAAGAGGGTGAAAGCCAGACTGAACTAGGTAAAGAAGAGAGTGAGAGAAAAGAAAGTTGTCTAATGTAGAAAACTATCTCAAGTTTAACCAAGAAGAAGAGGAGAAGTTTAGGATAGGATCTAATAAGGCTAATAGTTGGATCAAATGGAGATTTCTTGTTCGTTTGTTAGTTTTTTAGAATAAGACAGACACGGACTTGGTTGTAGGTAGCAGGGAAGGAATCAGTAGAGAAGGAAAGATTGAAGATTAGAGATTCGTTTGTCTTTGATTCTCAAAGAGGACCATGACATCAGAAAGGTGAAGTCATGACTTGCAAGGGATTTGGATTTTAGTGAGGGAGGGCTGTGCAAAGTCACCAGCCTCACTTTCTCCTCCAGAGCCATCTGGGTCCAGTGACAAGATGTAGATCAGGACAACTGGAGATGTCTAGGATACAATGGGAGACCTTGGCCTTTTAAAGCTAAGATCTTTCCAAGCTCTCACTTTGACTGAGGCAATGCCTATTCAGTGATTAAGACAAGGTAAGAAATAAGCCAAGGAATGATCCCTTTTACCTAATTAAAAAAATCAGTCTTGGAGTGGAAGACCCTCAGGATTTCTGGCCAAAACAGAAACAATCACTCTGAGTCATCAGGGCCCAAATAATGACCACTAAGTTGTGCTTTGGCTGGGACCTATTGTTGGTCAATCAAAGATAGCCAGAGTGATTTGGGTTTAAGGCCTGGTCTTTAAGAAAGAAATCTAACCCATAAACCCCGAGATATCTTGCTAGGTTTCAGCCATCAAAAATTTACATTCCTTTGGGCAGAGCACCTATAGATAAGGGTATAATATCCTATGTGGACCTAAGGAGAGGAAGATGAGGAAAGAAGGGAAGGGAAGGGAAGGAAGGAGGAAGAGGAAAGAGATAGAAAGAAAGGACTTGCGCTGCCCAACTGGAACTGGCCAGTTGGGTCCACAATAGGGCAGCTTGGACTACTCACAGGTTGTTGTTTATCCTTTACTCTTGATTTATTAGAGAAGAGTGAACAGGATTGGTGCAAAGGTGCAGGTTGAGGGACTTGCTTTGTCAAAGAGAAGTACCAATTCTTCATAAATGACATTGCTGGAGGAAATAATAAGGGAAGATACCTGAGTTATTGGAGATGAAGAGGAGGAAGATAGAGATCTCTGTAATTTCTTTTTTAAGAGAGCTGAAAGAGTTGAGGGTTAGTTCTGTGAATGTCTGGAACAGCTGCTGTGATGAGTGGAATAGTGAATTAATCAGCAAGGTATAAAAGGATTACCTGCATGAAGTGAGGGCCCAGTTAGAATTATATAATATAAAACTATAGTGGTTCTAGTCAACACAGTTTCGTGATTTTGTCCAGTTCTTTTCTGCAGTACACAAATAGGAAGGAAGGAGACAATCAGTGTGAGTAATCCATTTGGGTTTGGACAAGTGTATTTAGCAATAAGAAAAGCAGACAAGAAAATCCATTGTAGAGGACAGTATAGAGTTGAATTTATTTACCAGGGGCTCAAGACAGGGAAGGGAGGACAGCATAATCATATCAGAGTTAATGGCCTGTGAAAACATTTAGGGGTGGCGAGATTGTAGGACACAGGAACACAAAGAACAGAATGATGGGCCATAAGGCATTGGAAAAGTTAGAAGGATAAAAGCCTATGTTTTCATATGGAAATTTCTGGATTCTTGAACATGGAAACAATTATGGGTAATAGCAAGACAGAGGGTATATCCATCTCAGTGTGTGGCTAAGGTGAATGAGAGAAATAGCTCATGTGCCACCTCCCTGTCCCTTCTTAAATCTAATTCCTTCCCTCTGTTAATTATTTCGTATTTATCCTGTATATAGTTTATTTTATATATGTTTTTATATGTTCTCTCCTCCATTTGATTATAAGCTTCTGTGGGGCAAGGACTGTCTTTAGCCTCTTTTTGTATCCCCAGCACTTAGCACATTGCCTGGCACATATTAGGATCTAAAGAAATGTTTATTGATTGATTAATTATGAGGGCAGGAATTGGAGTGAAGAAGGAGATAGTGAGGTAGACATTGAATAAATTGAAAAAGAAGGGAGAATGTCTTGGGAGTGATTAGGTAATAGTCCATAGGATCAGGACTGAATAATAAATTTTAGAGTATGGAAGTACTGATAGGAAGCAAGGAATATGTCACCTTGGACCATTCCCAGACCAGAACCAATGAGTTGGAGTGGGGGAGTTGGAGTGGAGAATGGGGTAGAAATTCCAAGTCGTAGAAAGGATATAATGTTATCTGGAATATAATCTCTGGAAGAAGGAAGACTTAGTGGCCTCCAAAAGATAGAAAAAGAGAAGAAGGGGTTTAAAATGAAAGGAAATTTGTTATTTATAGAGTGAAAGTTATAGAAGGTAGAGTGGAAGGGCAGCCAGAAGTAGAATGAGATTTTGAGGGATAGAGTTGAATTGAGTGAGAATGAGGAGGGAGACAGCATGGTTTGGGAAAGGAGGCTTGATCTTTAGCAGCTGAAGAATCAGTATCACTGGGAGAGAGAAATGTTGAGGGTGTTTGAGCATGACTGTACGCAAATGGATAGAGATCTGCTGATGAAGGCAGGAGGAGATTAGACTGATTTGATTGGTGGTCCTCATACTGATTATTTCAGTTATAGTAGTTTAACTGGTTGTGCAAGTAGGCATAGGTTGTACCCATAATCACAAATTATCCAGATAATTTAGGACAAATGAATTCACCTATGATAGAAAATTGAGGCCAAAGTCAATTTTTGCTGGCTCAATTAGCCATATAATTTGCACTAATTATCTGCATCACACAATTTAGCCTTTGATTATAACAATAATTCAAATTTATACAACACCTTCAGAATTATAAAGAGCTTTTCTCCATAACCCTGAGATAGGTAGCGTGCTTTGTTGTATTATTCTGTTTCTTATTTCTTGTATGAAAGCTTATTATTCAATACTATATTAAGCCCCTCTAGGGTAGAGACCACTTTCTTCTGTATTCCAGTACCATCAATAGTGCTGGTCACATTTCTAATGCTTCATAAATATTCAATGACTCTAATTGACCCAGTTTAATGATTTGACCCAGACTCTCAGTCACATAATTGGTCAGTAAAAGAAGTAGTACTGAAACCTAGTTTCTTGACCCCCAACTTCTTTCTAGTACAGTTTTCTCTTGCAATACAAGACCAGGACTTGATTCATATATTTCTCCTATCTACTCTCATTTTCTGTCTACCTTTCTCTTGAAACGGATTCTGTGACATTTGGTGCTCAAGCAGAATATCCTTTCTGTGCACAATAGAGCATTCTCCCTTCAATGGCTGTGGAGAATTAAAGAAGTTACTCGCAACTTAACCCAATGCCTTCCCTTTGTCTCAATTAGATGGCTGTTTCTTGGAAGAATATTCATGTGGGTGCATGTGTGTTTACTATGAATTACTGGATGATTACTTCAAATCTTTTCTTCCTATCTGCTCTGTCTATGCAGGGCAAGGGTTTTTGATTTAAAGAACTGGCTTGACTATAATTCATAGCTAAATCAATTAAGCCTGCTCCATCTACAGAATAACAAGATTAGAATTACTCTGACTTTGTAGTCTTCATCAACTATAAGCTTTGGGATAAAGGGGTGACTGGTTCAACTGAAATTTATGTTTTAGACCTATAGTCAAATCGAACAGTCATTCGATGATCATGTTTACTTCTTTTGTGCCTTTCTCTTCCACTCATCCCTGTTTCCTGCCTTTACACCCATCTGGAATTGTGTTAGTGATAAAATAAGTCTGCAATAAATATACGCAGACTTGAATCATATCTTTCTTAGAAACCTTGTGAAAATTGCACTAACACTTTTTAACCACTATAATATAATCAAATAATTTTTGTTCTCCCTTCATAATATTGTCAAGTTTTCAAGATAGAAGCATAGTTCATTTTTTTTCTTTTCTGATGCTCACTTTCACCCCAATTCAAAGGTTAGAGGAGATCTCTCCCTTCTCATGTCTTTCCTTGTCCTATGAATCATTCTTTTCATTTTGATTCGTATAGTATTACTTGTCAGAAGTATTTTCTCCTTTTCTCCATCCAAAATTGTAAGCATTTTGAGGGCAGGGACTATGTCATTTGTCATCTTTGATTTTCTGGTAACCAGCACAATGCCTTGCATGAAATAGACCATTTATAAGTGTTTATTGAATTGAGCTACCCTCTCCTAGATAAATCATTTAGAGCATTCTAGTACATGTAACATACCTCAATCTTTGTTCCAGTGTCATAAACTAGCAAGGTTTTTCTCCTCCATTATGATCACTGTGATGCTGATTAATTTCCAAATCAGTTTGCCTTGCAAGAATATGAGTCAAGTTGAGACACTTTGATTTTGACCACAGGATCATCAATTTATAATGAACAGGTTTTGCTCAAGGTTTCTGAAGTGAAGGGTATTGATAGAGATTATGGCAATATATAAAATGTTTTCACCAAATGTCAGTAATATTAATGAGTATGTAGCATTTTCATGCCTTACTTTTTATATGCAAAAAAGAAACATATTGTGAAGTTAGTGATCTCATCCCAAAGTTGACACTGGAATCTAGCATTTCTTTCCTAATCCCAGCCTGCTTTCACTCATCTCATTGCTGTGCCCCATGGAGAGGTAAACGAGGGTGAGAAACTTCTGCAAACACATCCATCTCCTGTTCATAGAAACTTTTTCTAGGACTGATATATGGATTTGCCAGAAGAAGTTGACAACCTTATAATTTTTATTTTTAGCTTTGTATCCAGTTATTTTCCTTGCTATTAAATTGGATTTGAGTATCCATACACTAATGGATGGAGATTTTAAATAAACATCTAGCATTGTCCATCTATCTCTTGATTACAATTGAAAAATATTGAACTAAATTCTCAAATTGTCCTTCCGTAAGCAATATCAGATTCTTAGGGGGAACAAAAGCTTACGACCTTTTGCCCTTGATTCCCCAAAGAGGCAGATAATTTAAACAATTCAGGCATAGTTATGATTAGCTCTTATTTTTAATTACCTACACACACACACACACACACACACACACACACACAAACACACACACATCTTTATTATTTAACTTATAAACTGAAATTTCCAAAATCATATCTTTATTTTTTTTATTTTTAAACTGCAAGCACTAAAATGTAAACTTCAAACTTCAAATTGTAGGGTCTAAAGAAAGCAAAAATTGAAGGATAGAACATTAGTTTTTTTTTCCTACTTCTTGATTTTCAAGTGGCAAAAGGATATTTAAAATTAAAATGTTTTGCTTTCTTTTTAGCACCTTGTTTTTCTTTTCCTTTCTTTAATCAAGTGTTGTTTTAAAATAAACAAAGAATATCCAAATGTTTTTCTTCTAATTCTTCACATAGTAGGAGAGTATAAATAAACATGTGAAAATTCTTTCCCAAAAGAAGCTTCAGGCCTAACATCCCTAGGTATTTATTTTTCTTTCATCTTTTAGCCTCAAAAGTCTGTAGAAAATGTAGCATTTCATAGCTTACATTTCTATAGCATCTTAAGGTTTATAAAATGCTTTCTTCACTTTGTAGTTAGTCAATCAACAAGCATTTATTAAGCTCTTACCAGGGTTATGCTAGAGTCACCTAGAATCAGTCAATTGTTAAATTTTTCATTGTAAGCATTTATACCTCCATAATCAGTCAGTCAATAAATTAAATCAATAAACATTTATAAAGTGCTTATTGTGTGCCAGTCACCATGTTAAATGTAGAGGATACAAAGAAAGACAAAAGACAAAAGCTCACAATTTAATGGGCAAACAATTTAGGGCATGATTTATTGTTTTGTTGATTTTCTAGAAGGAAGAAAGTGATGGAGGAAATGACAATAATGATGAATTAACCTTAAAATTGTGCTGCTGGCAGATTCTTTTTCAGTGAACCTGCTGTTTTTTCCATTTGACCTTTATCATTAGCCAGTACACCCTTAAATCTATGTGCCTGGCACTGTGATAAGCACTGAGAATGCCAAGAAAGGCAAAAACAGTCCCTGCCCTCAAGAAGCTTGAGCAATGGGGAAGACAACATGTAAATACTAAGGTGCATAAAAGATATAGAGAACGGATGTCAGAGGTTACCAAACTTATTGCGCCAATCGCCCCCTTTAAAAAAAAATTATTCAGTGCCCTTCTAGAAATCTACTTTTTTTAACACTTTAAAGGTGTTTTTTTTTAATTTGCATCATTTCAAAAAATATATAAAATATTTTTAAAAGATGCATCTTCAATTTAATAATTTATTGTAAATATTTGGGATTTTTCCTACATTGAAATTTTGATGATGCAATATTATGTCATGTAACCATATAGTATCGCTTTGTAAACAGGTCATTACATGCACATATTCCTGCCAGCATGCTGGACTTACTGACAGTGGGCCACACTTGCCCACCAACACTTGCTTGCTAAGACTTGTCAGTGGATTTGACCACTGATAAGTTATAACTTAATTGTGTGTGATTATTTGGAAAATAATGTAACCACTGTAACTTTAACTCTGTGACACAACAGATGAAACATATATGAAGAGTTTTTTCAAAATTTTCTTGTCTTCTTTTCTTTCCTGGCTTCCACTGCTCCCTTATTTTTATTCAATGCCCCCCATTAGACCTGAAGCGATTACCGCCCCCTCCATCATTACATCACCACCCCCAGGGGTGGTATCACCTACTTTGAGAACCTGTGAATTGCAGATAATCTCAGAAGATAAAGCAGCAGCATTTGAGTGATTGGGGGAAGCTGGGAAAGGCCTCCTTCGAAAGGGAGTATTTGACCTGAACTGTGAAAGAAGAAGGGAAACTAAGAAGCAAAGATAAGGAAGGAGACCATTCTAGACATCAGAGACAGTAGAGCAAGGGCACGGAAATGGACCATTATTATGTTCCTGGTACTGTAAATAGGCCATTGCAGCTAGATAATACATCATTATTATGATAATTACTATTATCCCCATTTTTCAGATGATAAGTAAAGCTAATAAGTGGCAAAGCCAGGAGTCAAACTTAAATTTTTGAATTCTAAGACCAGGGCTCTTTCTTGTGGCCCTGATCATCTCACTAAGACATTGTTTATTGATTTATGTGACCAGACCTATGATTTCTTTGATATGTGAAGTTCCCAGTAAGACACTCCTACTGACAGTGAAGGTAAGCTCTGGTCTGGGGGATCATAAATCTCAGATCATAGGATTATAGATTTTTGACCTCAAAGAGACTTTCAGCTTTCTCATTTATAGATGAGCTTACCTGGTTTGCCCAGGGTCATATAGCTAGTAAGTATCTGAGGTATATTTGAGCCCTAGGCTTCTTTATTCCAGCTCCAGAGCTCCATCCACTACTTATTGCTACCTCTAAGACACTTCTGGTCTTAATCATTTACCTAAGACACTGAGAAGTTAAATGACTTGTTAGATGAACACAGCTAGTATGTGTTAGGGGTGGGATTTGAACTTGGTCATCTGTAATTCTCTCTATAAAGTACACCATACTTCTTCAAATAATATCACATAGTAAAATAAGTCTATGCCAGATAATGATCAGGGATCCAGTTTCAACAGCATGACAGCTACACCCACAAATGTTTATTGATACCTACATTCACTGCATACTTGTCTATTTAGTTCAGTTGGTTAAAGTGCTGAGTTAATGATAACTTTGAAGTCCTTTATGTGGGTTGGTTTGTTTCCCTCTGTTACATGGCCAAAAACAGAACCCTGAAAGAATTGAGGCTTCTTCAAAATGCTCTTGGTTACAAGGGAGACCAAAAAAGAAAATGGATCACTCCTAAGAAGATAAGGCATAACAAAGTAAAAACATCTCAGAAAAACTAATAGAACATTGATCTCTTCTGAAAGTACAGGCAACATTTTATGTTTGTACCAGCCACCTCTTTCTCTCTCCCCCCTCCCCCCTTCCTCTCCCCTGTCTCCACATACATACATATGTATGTGTGTATGTATATATATACATACACATAAATATATACATAAACAACACACAAATCTATTTTCTCTCCCTCCCATGCACACCCCATTAAGTAAAGAAAAGGAAAAAATATATATAGTAAATATACATAGCCAACAAAAGAAATTTTCACACTGGCCTGTGTGTGTATGTGTGTGTGTGTATATGTATGTAGGTATGTATGTATATACATATATACATCTATATGTGGTTGTGTATGTCCCGTCCTTCACCCTAAGTCTATTACTTTTCCATAGTGGATAGCATGTTTCATTATCAGTCCTCTGGAATCGTGAATCATCATTGTATTATTGATCATAGGTCTTCTAACCTTCAAATTGTTTTGTTTTTCTTTTTGTTATTTTGCTGTTGTAATTATATAAATTGTTCTACTTCTGCTCATCATCATACCTCATCAGTTTATAAGTCCTCAAAATTGTTCATTTTTATAATGATGTATTAATTGTTCTTCTGCTCACTTTACTCTATAACTTCATCTTTCCATGTCTTTTTTGAAGTTATCTATCTTATTATTTCTTACAGTGCAAGTGTACTCCATAATATTTATATTGTACCATAGCTTTTTAAACCATTCCTCAATTGATGAGCATCCCTCTTTTTTTTCTTTACCACTATTAAAAGAGCTTCTATAAATACTTTGTACTTAAAATATTTCTTCCTCTTTTTTTCTCTCTTTTGGGAATAGGTAGAATTAAAATGATCTATGAATAGTCCTTCTCCTCTCTACTCTTCACCAAACCTAGACTCCAATTCTTTGTTCATGGGCATTTTCTCTAAGAGAGAGAAATCAGGCATAAGAAATAGCAAAACTTATATTATGCTCAAATGGCTCCCTAATATATAAGTCACATCAGAACAAGTTTACATTTTCAAAGCAAGCATTGTGGCAGAACTGACTATAGATCTAGGCCTTTTTTCTTTTATGATTTCCTGAAATGTCCTATCCAGAATTTTTTGTTTGTTTGTTTGTTTGATTGATTGGTTATGTTTTTCAGGGAGTCTGGTGATTCTTACATCATCTTTTTGCAACCTGTTTTTCATCTCAGTTGCTTTTGATGGTAAATAACCTTATTTTTTTTCTATTTTTCAGCCTTTTGACTTTGTTATAATATTTCTTAAAGAGTAATTGAGGTCTGATTATCCCATTTTATTTTTTAGGGGGTCCATTGATTGGTTAAATTTTTATACCTTTTGTTCTAAGTCATTTATTCACATTTAGATTTTTCCCTTTTTATTTCTTATTCTATTTATTACCACCACTTTCAAAGTCTCTGTGGCCATACCACTTTTCCCTCCCTGAGACTCTGCTTGTATTTATTGTAGAATTATTCTCTTCCTCTGGGTTTAAATTTGGGACTTCTTTTGATCTGTGTTATATCTTTATTTTATTTAGTATTTTCTTCTCTTTCCTCATAAAGTCATTGATTATGATTTCATTGCAGGGACAAGCTCTATCTCCTTTAGCACTATGGAATAGGTTGGGTGTCCCCTTTTAAGTCCTCTCTATATTTTGATTTCTATTGACTCTGCCAATCTGGATAAGGTCACTCGTACTAGACCCTATTCCCTGCCTCAATCTCTCACTTCTGCCTCAGTCTCCTTCTCCTTGCATAATTGCCAATTGGGAATTGAATCTATTCCTTGTTGTTGATCTGAAAGAACCTAGTAGAATGTTAGAGCTGGTAGTAGTCTTAGACTTCCCACTACCCCTCCCTAACCCTTATCCTCATATTTTTCCAGACACTGAATTAGTCCTATCTCCTGCTGCATCTCCAGGTGCTTTGAGTAGTACACAGTTGGGCAATGTCTTTCTGCACAGTGATGTATAGGGGCTATTTTTATACTTTCTCCTTTTTTCTGATAGGTCAGCACTTGGATCTGGCTTCTGACATGGAATATTAGAACTCATAATGTGTTTTGTCCTTTCTGCAGGAACTTTGTTCAGATTGCCAGTTGGTTCAAGTTATCTTTACCTGAGACTGGTCTGGTTTTTTTTTAATAATGTAACATATTGGGCCATGGATAGAGGGTTTTACTCACATTTCCTTTAAGTTTTCCTTCTTGTTGCTCTATTTGGAACTATTTTCAGATATGTTGGGGCAGGGGAGGTGAGAGCTGAACTTTTCTAAAGATGTTCATGTGCCCCTCTTCACTGGACGTTCTTATTAAGGTTTTCAAAGTATTTGACATACATCACCTCATTTGAGTCTCACAACAGAACTATGTGAGATAGGTAATATAGTTATTATCTCCATGATATAGAGGAGGATCAAAACAGACCATGCAGTTATACTGTATATGCTTCTGTGATAGCACATTTTAACCCCCAAGGAGCACATCAGCTTCTTGAAGGCTAGTGCTATCTTTCAGTATTGTGGTATCACCAGTGGCTAGCACAGTACATTTTGCATATTTAATGCTTAATTAATGATTATGGGATTGGATGGGATCTTAGGGTCAAAGAATTAGAGCAAGAAGGGAGCTTTGAGTGATCTAGTCCAACTCCATCATTTTTGCAAATGACAAAAATTGAATTGGATAGAATTGGATGAAAAAGATATCGAGGTCAAATGAAATGATAAACCCACACTTTGAAATCTTTAGCTAAATATGAAGTTCATTTCATTATACCAATCAGTCTCATATTTATAAATGTTGCCAGAGTAATCTTATTCTGATGAAATCAGCTATAATATAGTAAATACTGTACAAGTGATATTGTAAAGCAGTAATGAGGTCTTTATGCTCAGAAATAAGAAGTCTTATATGGTAGGTTGACCCCATTTCTCTTCTTATCATTTCCCACTTAACATGCTTTGCACCTATAGTTCCTCTCTTACCCTATGCCCCCATTTCCAAGGCACCTTCCCTTTTTATATCTTTTTATGACTCCTTCTATGATTCCTATAGTTAAGAGTAATCTAGTACTTCCACTTCTCTCCTATACCATTAAATTGTGAAATCCTTTAGAAGAGTTTGTGTTTTAGATCTTTTTATATCCTACGCACTTGGAATAATACCTTGTATATATTGTTGTTACCCGTTGTTGTTCAGTTGTGTCTGACTCTTTGTGACTCCATTTGGGGTATTCTTGGAAAAGATATGGGAGTGGTTTGCTATTTCCTTCTGCAGCTCATTTTACAGATGAGGAAACTGAGACAAGCAGAGTGAAGTGACTTGCTCAGGGTCATACAACTAATGTCTGAGGCCACATTTGAACTCTCAAAGACGAGTCTTCCTGACTCTGGGTGTGGTACTCTATCCACTAGGCCACCTATCTGCCCTCTCTCATATACTGTAGGTGCTTAATAAATGTTAGGTGAATAGAATAGAAGTAAGGTAAAAGGTACTGTGCCATGGTAGCTTGAGAAAAGACCTCAAAGTCAGGAATTCTTGTTCTGAGACATGCTGACTGTATGACCCTGAGCAAGTCACTTAATCTTTCATTGAACCAGGCAACTCTCAAAGACAGTAAATTGGAGGACAATTGCTAATTTACATTAACAGAAGAAGTTTCCTGACAGAGTTCCCTACACTGATGTAATCAGAAGTCTGGGGAATGACAAAATCTCCTATTTAATCATATTCAATCATCAAAAATTGTAAATGTTGGGGCAGCTAGGTGGCACAGTGAATAGAGCACCGGCCCTGAAGTCAAGAGGACCTGAGTTCAAATCCAGCCTCAGACACATAACATTCACTAGCTGTGTGACTCTGGGCAAGTCACTTAACCCCAATTGCCTCATCAAAAAGAGAAAATAAAAATAATTTAAAAAATAAATTTAAAAAATTGTAAATGTTAAGTATGTGAATAGAACTGATCCTTGCCATTAGGAGTTTACCATAAAAATATGTGATTATGAATTGTTTTCCTCATTGGGCTTTCCTTTGGGAGTAATGCTGCAGTGTATAAAATACATTTCTAGCAAAATGAATGTTGCTATTACTCATTCCTATTGAATTTCAAAATTGTTATATTTTCTTTGTATTTGTGACCTTGACTTTATGAAGTTCCTCTGGGTTTCCTTCTCATTGTGGATTATGGGAGAAACTACAACAGAATTGCAAAGAGTTTACTAATTAAAATCCTGCAATATGAAAGTATAGATGAAAATATCTTAAAATCCCATTCCATTATGAGGACATCTACTTCACACAGAGATGGGACTTATAGAGATACAAGAATAT
Organism: Vombatus ursinus; assembly: GCF_900497805.2. NCBI lineage: Eukaryota > Metazoa > Chordata > Mammalia > Diprotodontia > Vombatidae > Vombatus > Vombatus ursinus. The sequence goes on along the minus strand of NW_020954594.1, from coordinate 22,235,990 downwards.
GAAATTTTTGATGAGTAGTTCTGAAGAACAAATAAAAATAACTGTAACAGCTGACATTTCTATCACAGAATTAGAGTTGGAAAGGACCTTAGTGTCCATTCAATCCAATTCAATCAACATTTATTAAGTACCTACTAAGTGCCAGTCACTGTGCTAAGCAGTGAGGATACAATTAATAAAGAGTCTTTGCCCTCACATAGCTTACAAACTAAAGGAGGAAACAACACATGAAAAGAGGTAGGAAGGCAGGTAGCACGGGGATGCTAGGAGGTACCAGGAATAGAGGTACTTTGTTGCATGGAGTTGAAATCAGGCAAAGCAGCAGATGCAAAGTGGAATGCCCATCTAGCACCAACCACACCTGAAAAAGATTCTCCACCACACCTGATGAGTGGTAGTTGTGTCTTTACTTGATGCCCCCCAATAAGGGAGAACTTGGTACTATTTGGGGTAAATTATTCTCCTTTTTTTTTTTTTTTTTTTTGGTGAGGCAATTGTGGTTAAGTGACTTGCCCAGTCACACAGCTACTGAGTGTTATGTGTCTGAGGCTGGATTTGAACTCTGGTCCTCTTGACTTCAGGACCGGTGCTCTACTGTGCCACCTAGCTGCCCTACCTTATTCTGCCTTTGTATAGAACTAATTATTAGCATTTTTCTTTCTGATATGAGCCTTAATTTGCTTCTGAAACTTCTATCTATTCTCCTACTTCTGTTCTTTAGGGTGAGATGGAATAAATCTAATTTTCTTTCACAAGACAGTCCTTCAGATAGATACCTGAAGATAGCTATCACATTACTCTTCTCCAGGATAAACATTCCTAGTTCCATCAACTGATTTTCAAATAGCATGGGCATAAGGAACTGATTTTGAATCTTCCCTCATTCCCTCACTGGATAAATGACCCTAGACAAACAACTTAACCTCTCCTAGCCTCAGTTTCTTTAACTAAAATGGGGATAATAATAACATTTACTTCACAGGACTATTGTAAAGATTAAATGAAAAAATATATGCAAAGTGCTTCCCAAACCATGAAGCACTGTTTTAATCTTAGTTGTTGGCAGCTACATGGCACAGTGGGTATTATTATTATTATTATTAAAGTGTATTAGTAGTTGGGGATATAAGGAAAGACTTTATGTAGAAGATGGTGCTTGAGGTGCATCATAAAGGAATAGACTCCATGAATTGGAAGTAGAAGGGCATATATTCCAGGCATGTGAGACATTAAGTGCAAAGGTACATGGCAGATAGAATGTCACATGTGAACACAGAGAAGGACACTTTGATTATATCTTACAGTGTGAAAAGTGGAGAAATATTCATAAAAGCAAGAAAGATAAGATGGAGTCAAGTTGTATAGGACTTTAAAAGCCAAACAAAAGTTCATATTTTATTCTAGTTTCAGTTTCAGTTGAGTGATGCAATCAATTGCCAGTTTTCAAGGGGTTGAGGAGCAAATGAGAGGAGAGGAAATAAAGATAAGTATAATTTTTTTCATGCTATTTGAGTGCAAAAAAGGAAGAGACCACATATTAAATTGAAGTCAGATTATATCTTGCTGACTCAAAAATTTTGAACCTATATTCAAACCTTTACATATATGTCTTTTGAATTTCATATTATTAGATTATATCTAATGTTCAAGCCAGTCTAAAATCTTTTTGGTCCTGACTCTTTGATCTAAATGAGTTATCTAACATTCTCTGCTTTGTGTCATCTGTACATTTAATAACCATCTGTGCCTTTATCAAAATTTAACTAGTGGTTTTTTTGAGTTGTTTTGTCTTATTTTTTGCAAAATGTGGTCTATTGCATCATCCATTTCACTTACTACCACTTCTTAATCATTGTCTTGCTCAGGACCTGCTCCGGTCCACACAGGTGGTATGTGAAGCCTGATATTTTTCCCAACGTGAATCTCCTTGTTGCTTTAGCCTATGTTGGTTGCTCTGTTAAATGTTACTTTATTATCAAAAGCTCAAATTTGATAAAATACTGCAGCTCCAGAACTTTCTTAATCTCTGCTTTGTCAGCATTAAGACCTGTTGGCTGAGTGCCCCTAACTTGATTTAATTCTAGTGTCTTCTCCTGGCCAAGCTTCCACTGGCATCTTGTGGACCACCTACTGTGACCTGTAAACCTGCACTAGACCAACGGTGGTTGTTCCACTACAAAGTCCCTTTATTACAAAAACAAAAACAAAATCGATCATATCCTGTAGTGGCAGGACTTTCTTAGTCACTGCTTTTGCCTGCATGTTCTAGCAGCTCATGAAGATCACGGTAGCTGGCTGCCCCTAGATTGTTTCAATCTTCTCCTCCCCAAGCTTCTATTGGCATGGTGTGGAGCAATTACTGTGGTCTGTAAGCTTCTTGAAAGTTAGAGACCCTCCCCCCTCCCCCCCCAAAAAAACACCTCTGAAAAGAATGTGAAACTCCAACAATCAAAATATAATTGTCCCAAATCACTACTAATTGGACAAAGGCAAATCAAAACATACCTGAGGTTTCATCTCACACTCAGGAAATTGACAAAAATGGTAAAAGAAGGAGTGGTGGTAGAAAAATAGTCATATCTATATACTGTTGGTTGAGCTGTAAATCGGTCCAACCATTCTGTAAAGTTAATTTGGAATTGTACTATGAAAATAACTAAAATTTCCAAACTCTTTGAATCAAAGATTCAGTTCCTAAGTATATATTCTAAGGAGATTGATGACAAAAAGAAAGGTCCTATATACACCAAAATATTTATTAGAGATATTTTCATGGTTTCAAAAAGAATTGAAAGCAAAGTAGATCCTCCCCGACTGAGGGAATAGCTAAATGATGGCATAAGAATGTAATGGAATATTACTTCATTTTAAGGAGCCATGAAGTGATAAATACAGGCGTGGGAAAATACTTACATGAACTTATGCAAAGCAAAGCAAGCAGAACCAGGAAAATAATATGCATAATGACTACAACAGCGTAATTGGAAAGAACAACAACAAAACAATCAAAATTGAATGCTGTGGAATTATAATAACCAAGCTTGGCATTACAGAAGAGATAGGAAAATGCAACTCACTTTCTTCTTTGCAGAGGCAGGGCACTATTGGTGTGGAAAATGGAATACAATGCCAGCTTTGGTTAAATTATTGCTAGTTGCCTTGACCTGACTTTTTTTTAAATCTGCTTTTATTCTTTGTTTAAGAGAGGGCTGTCTGGGACCTGGAGGGAAAGGAGACTATATTTTACATTATTAAAATAATTACATTATTATACATATTTTTGGAAACGTAGGTGATGTAAAAACAAAAGATGACATTTTTTTAAAGAGAAAGTAGGGAACACATTAAATACTTACTGATTGCTTATTAGGTTAAAAAAAAGTATAAATCATAAGAGTCCTATGCATTGGTTTATTTGACCTCATAGCATATTCTATTGGGTTAAAGCAAATACCTAGGTTCAAGAATTGCTAGAAAATTGATACTCAGGGAAATGATACAATCACTGGCTTTATTGCTGTGTGCTGCAGCAAGCAGCAAAACAAAACATATATATACACTATGACAATATAAATAGACAGAGGTTTGTCTCTATATGCAAGGAACTCACCTCAACCATGGGAGAACACAATCAAAGGTGGGGTTCAAGTGAAAAGACTCTATACCCTAAAAATCTACTTGTTTGAGAATTGGTAATTTGTGCTAAATGGAGGAGGGGACGTTCTTAATCAGAACCAAATGTGATAGAAAAGTGTATGAGATCCCTTACTATTACCAGCTGGGCTTGGGTGAAATTCAGATAAGGGGAGTTTCTTTATTGGCACCACAAACTGGCAGGAGGATATAATTTAGGCAACAGAAGGAAAACTATTCTAGGCCACTGCAACTGATCAAGAGTTCATCCAAATAAAAAATCTGCAAACCTTATCCACCTGACACAGAGTTAATAATAGAAAAGTGCCAACTGTTTTGCTTTTATGCTTCTATGGGCACTAGGAACACTTAGCCTAAGTGACTCCATATTGGAGCCCAATCATTTTAATATGATATCAAACTATAACCATGACATCAAAAAATAATTACATTAAATAACGGGATCAAACAATTTAATGTTCATGTTTATCATGGTCCCCAGTAAATTATAAACTCCCAAATCCCAAGAACTGTTTCATTTTTGTCCCTGTATTCCCATCAAGTACAGTACCTTGCATATATATGTACTTAATAAGGAGTTGTTGAATTGAATTTAATTTCACATCATTGGGGCATTTTAGCCTCATAACAACCATCTCAAGTAAATACTACAGAGAAAACTAAGGCTTGTAGAGATTGTGACTTACTCTTGGTCATAGAGTTTTAAGTATCAGAGGGAAGATAAGAATTCTAGTCCTCCTGTCCTTCTAGTCCTCTAGTCCAAGTCTAGTATGCCATGAATCTAATTGTTTCTTCCTTCTTGCCTTGCCTTTCATTTTGGATGACTTACTGCATCTTTCTGACTGTTATGGGTAATAGGTTTATAGAATTTAGTGCTGGAGAGAGATATTAGAAATCATTTAGGCCACTTTCCTGATATTACATATTCTTTCATGTTACATGTGAAGACACAGAGGTCCAGAGAAATGAAGTTATTTAATTAATTTTTTAGTTACAGGAATATTTAGAAAATGTTGATGTAATGGCATGATGATGTGTTCTTAGCTTCTTGGAAGCGTTGCTCATAATAAGACAATTCATATAACCATTAGAGAATGAGTCCAGGATCATGTCTCAGTTACAAGGAAGAGTGTGAAAAATAAGGTCTGGAGTCTCCGTATCACTCAGCATTGTTTTTCTTTGATATCTCCAGATGCACAGTCTCTATAAAGGCAGGTGATATATCTCAGTGGGAAAAAATGCATGAATTACATAATTGTCTAGGTTTTATATTATCTATATCTTTGTTGTCTCCCAATAGATGGGGAAAAATGGGATTTGACAAACCTTCCAGGTGATCTGAATTCTTGCACCATTGTGTACCTTCTTGTATGATCTAGTCAACAGTTCTGGCCTAAATGAAATTTGAAAATGTGTGTTCTTAGGTACCCAATTTTTAAAATGTATGTAAGTAGTATTTATAGAAAGTTAGAAAATTTAGTCTACAATTAACTTTTTGTATTCTGTGGATCATATTGAGAGTTATTAGTAATTTTATTACTTATGTCTCATGTCAACTAAACATGTCCTGGCTTCCTTTCAGAGAAATAAGGAAAGGAAAGTAGGTATGTTCAACAGTTCTGATATGTGCTCATGATTGAAACTACTGCAGAGCAGCCATTTTTCCTGCCCTGTGTATAGTTCCATATATAATATGAGAACTTCCCTTTCAGTACCAAACAATAATATTGTTTGTTGGATTTGAAATAGGTGTTAAAGGAAATCAAATACCTTTTGATTGTTTAAAATTATTTGAGGGGTGTTAGTGTTTTAATTTTAAATGTGGAGAGTTAAAGCATAAATACTAGAAAGGTACATTTTGCCCTATTTTTGCATATTTTGTTTTCAATAGTGAAAGCTACTGGATGATTTTGACACTAATTTGAATATAATGAGACACTAAGTAATAGAAAAATCACATCTGGGTATAAACAATATCCTATTTCACAGAAAAAAATAGCTGACATGCTTTTTCAAAAAACCTTTTTGTCTTCCTTTTCTTCTTAAATAGTTTGCATCACGGGGATTTTCAATGATTACTAAGTAGGGCTGCTGAGTCATGTGTGTGAGACATACTCTTCAAAGGATGGTTTACTAGAAAGGCTACTAAACTGGAATCAAAAGCTCTGGGTTCAAGTATACCAACCCCACAACTCTGTAAGAATTTAGGCAAATCATTTTTTTCCTATCTGTATAATTTTTCTTTATCTATACACATCATGGAACTGGATTAAAACATTGTTTTTCAATCTGTGTTCTTTGGAGCAATGCTGTCATATATGATATAAATACAAGAATTCCAAGAACAACTGTAATGGTGGTGATACTTTCCCCTCTAAATATTAAAGATTACAGAAATACTTATGTATGTCAACTTAGGGAGGGGGCAGGTATAAAATAGGGATCCATTTTGCTGTAGGATTTCTCCAAATGCCTTTTATCCTGGTAGAATTTCAAATCCTCACAGAAATACCCTGTTCCCTACCATTCCTCCCAAACAGTAACTTTGGGTTCTGTTTATTCCTTTCGTGTCCTGAGGTGTTCCATGGCAAAAATATTATGGGGAATTCAACTAAATCTTACATCTGCAACCCTTTACAATTCTAATGTTCTATGAAATGGACAGTTATTGCATAAAGATGAGGATTTCTCTATAAGTCTTCATTCTTTCTCCTCTTCCTCTCCTATTAGCAACTTTCTGGTGTCTTTTCACAGTAGTCATCAAACTGATCTCTTTCTAATCCTCTGGTTTTACCTTGAAATTGAAAAAAATAAATTTGATTCTAAATGAGAGTGAAATAAACTGTAGAAACAATAAATATGCCATATTACTATTGAGCACCACTACCTTAGGCAAAGCATGAAGAATTAGAAGATGAAGTAGAAAGAGCATAGTCAGAAGACGCACATCGAAATCCTGGCTCCTATACATCCTAATGGCATGGCCATTGCCAGGTCACTCCATCTGTTTGAGCCCCAGCTTCCAAATTTGTAAAATGGAGCTGATAATACTTACATTGTGCACCTCTCAGGGTTGTTGGAGGAAGGTGTTTTGTAAGCTTTAAATCTCATGTAAATGCGTGCTGTTATTGTTATTAAGTTTAAAGCCCAAACTTTTGTGAAAGACGATTGAGACACAGCTTGGCAGACTGCACAGTGCATTGTACTTGGAGTCAGGAACATCCGAGAACAAATTCTGCCTCAAGCACTTAACTGTCTACATGACCCTGGACAAATCACTTAACTTCTTCCTGCTTCAATTTCCTCACCTTTAACACGAGGAGGATGGACTTGATGGTCTGTAAGGTTCTTTCTAGCTCTAAAGCTATGATCCTATGATCACATAATATCCCTTAACCCATACCTATTTCAGTTCTTTTATTCATCTCTCTCTCTCTCTCTCTCTCTCTCTCTCTCTCTCTCTCTCTCTCTCTCATCAGGCACCGAGTTTATCACCTCTCATCTCTTTGCTCCACCTCCTCTTGCTTCCCTGAATTGACTGTGGTATAAAATAGAACAACAGGCCATTTGACAAGTACCAACTGGAATGCAGACAAAAGTCATATTTGTTTATCATATTTTTCTATCTTCACCTATTTATCTAGTTAGAGAAATAGAGATAATTCTACATGCCAGTTAAATTTATGTTGTTGGCAAATATGAACAATATTCATGGAAATGCCAAAAAGTTTCCCTAGTCTTAGCTATTCCAACCATAGTTACAATAGAAACAAGACTAGATTTAGGGTCAGAGGACTGGAATGTCATCTCTGCTACTTATAAATTATGTGACCTGGGACAAGTCAGTTAACCTCTCTGGGCCTCAGTACCTCATCATTTTATAAAGTTAGGTAGTTGGACTACATGTCCTCTAAGGCCTTACGCTCAAATCTGACTTCATACCTCAGACACTTACTACCTGTGTGATCCTGGGCAAATCACCTTTCTGTTGTTTCCCTTAGTTTCCTCAACTATAAAATAACAACATTTATCTCCCAGAGCTGTTGTGAGAATCAAATGAGATAATATTTGTAAAGTGGTTATCATAGTACTGTAGGTGCTTAAAAAATGTTTGTTACCTTCCCTTTCCTTTCTTTTCACCTTCCCCTCCATGCTCTAATCCTATGATGAATTGTGATCTAATAAATTTTTGTCTGTTTTTTCCCTTCTCCCAATTTTGGTTTTCCCTTTCAGGTTACATTGAAGAAGAATGCATCATTCCTTGTCCATTCGATTGCAAATTAAGTGATTGGTCTAATTGGGGATCTTGCAGTTCATCCTGTGGGATTGGAGTGAGAATCCGTTCCAAATGGCTAAAAGAAAAACCTTACAATGGAGGCCGTCCATGTCCCAAGCTGGATCTCAAGAATCAGGTAGAGGGTATCAAGTAATCAGTGAAATAATTAAAATTATCACCATGTGATATTTCCAGGCGAAATCAAAGTTTTATTCCTTTAATTTAATAAAACACATGAATAGGGCTGATCATTTTTTTTTTCCAAAGAAGGCTGTGAAGGGCAGAATACAAGTAAAAAAAATATTTAGAATATCAGAGGATAGAATGTTTACCCTTCCTTTAATAAAACACAACGATAGTTTTTATCGACAAGAATGTTAAATGGCTTTGATAGAGATTAATTAATACAAACTAATAGGAAAATGAATTGAGCCTAAAAAAATAATTCAATCAAATACTAGAAGTTACAGAAATTGGTAAGCCATACAAATTAATTATCTCCCAACTTAAGAAGAAAAAGTAATACTCACCAAGGAGAAAAAGTTAAGAAGAAATTATCATTTTATTTGAAGAAAATATCTGATCACTTCATTTTTTGAACAAGCTATTTTCACTATCTTCTCTTGACCCCACCAATCTCCCTTCTATCAGACTTGCTAGGGTCAGGAGCATTCTTCACACATACCACCCAGAGTTGTTGTGAGGAACAAAATAATATAATACTTGTAAAGCTAAAGCATTTTGCTCAGTGGTTGGCAAATAGTAGTCACTAAATAAATGTTTCCTTCCTTCTTATCTCCCTTCATTCTTTCCTTCCTTCTTCTCACCCTCAATCCTTATATTCATTCCTTCCTTGCCTCCTTTCTTATTCCTTCACTTCTTTTGAAAGTTTTCCCAAAAAGGTAACCCAAAGTTTATAGATAATTTATAGCTGAAACTCTTTCTTTAATGTTTTGTGTATTGTTCCCATTTCATATTTGAAGAGTGTCTTCCACAACATCCTGGGACATCAGAATTTTTGAGACTAGCATGTTGTTGTTGTTTTAAAAAGAGTTTGAAAATATACTCAAAGTTTAACAGTGATTCCATAATGATTCTTTGCCTTAGGGAGACATATATTAAATTTTTAATTAGCTTTTGGTTTGCAAGAATACAGTAGTTGCCATGTTCTTCTCAATTCATAAATACTTAAAGTGTTTCTATGATATGAATATATATTTCCTTTTGGAATTAAAAAAAGAACTATGCTTACACAACAACCTTTAGCTATTTAAGAGGAGATAGTTGTCATTCTTTAATTGATAATTATAAAAAATGTTCTCATACAATTGTTTTTTAAAAAATTCTTTTTGTTGTTTATTGAATCAGAAAGTACTGACTCCCACAACTTCCATTATATATACTTTTTCTTTTTTTCAAGTTGACAAACTTACAAATTACCAGGTAGTCAAATGGGGCATGGTAATACACTAAGCTTTCTGGAGAAGTTTTGACAGTTTGTACTATCAAGGAACTTATGTACTGCTAGAGACCCAAAGAAACGTCAATATGTATGGGAAAACAGGATGTCTACAAAAGTAGAGGGGAATGTGAAATAACTGAACTAAAATGGGGAATAGAGGGAATTCATCATGGAGCCATAAACCACGAAAAGGTGATCCTTTGTTCACTTTGAAAATAAAAAAAAAGCATATGATTTGGCATTGGGGAAGGAGAGAAACTTTTTAGATTTTTTTTAGTTATGAGTTTAATAAACATGAACACATTTATTTTTAATATACAAAGAAAAGGAAAGAGGATTGTATATGAAATTATTTTATTTTATTGAGTATATATTAAATGTAATATGGTAGTAACAAATGGTCCTGCTTTTCTCTATTCCCTCCTGAACTTATTTTCTTCTCTCTTGTCTGTGTTATTTAATGGTAAACTAATATTCCTTATTTTATTTCTTCTATTTTATCACTATCACTACTTCCCCACTCTCCACTTTATTCTTTTCCTTTTACAAAAAACTAAAAGCCCTCCCTTTTAACAAATAAGTAGAGTAAAAAAAAATTAACCCAAACATTGGCTGCATTTGATAAGGTATGCCTCATTCTACAAATATAGTCCATCACCTCTCTGCCAACTGATAGCAACCTGATTCATTATAGTCTTTGGAAATTCCAGTGGGTAATTGCATTTATCGTAATTCTTAAATTGGTGACAGTAATTTTCCTTTACAGAATTGTAGTTATTGAATTAATTATTCTTCTAGTTCTGCTCATTTGACTATATCACTTAATACAAGTTCTTCAGTTTTGCCTGTTTTGTACATTCTTTTGGCACAATGATATTATATTACATCCGTATACCATAATTTGTTCCGCCATTCCCTTAGTTGATAGACACTCCCTTTATTTCTAATTTACTATAACAAATGATTTTCCACATGATTGATAGCTTAACACATCATCTGGCTTTACCATGGAATTTTTTTAGGCACTCAAATGAAAAATAATGATTAAGCATGTATACTTGTGAATAATGTATGGGTAGTCTCATTAATTCTTACAACAAGCTCAAGAAGCTATGACTTACAACATTAGTTTTATTTACCTTATTTCTGAAGAAAGAAATTATCAAGGGAATTGAAGGGCTTCTATGTGAGGAATCACTTTAAAAAACATGTGTTGGGAAAAAAAACGAATAGGGAAGTAGAACAATTCTGCATAAGTAAAAGTATGGATAGAGAAAAGATAGGTTTATTTTATCTACCTATTATCAAAATGCTATAATAGCAGTGAACATCCTGAAACATTAAGGAAAGGAGAAACTTTACAAGTCAAATTAATATAATCCTTTTAAAACTTATTTACATTAAAGGTAACCATGTTACCTTTAGTAATTTTACCAGTTTAAAACAAAAATAAGTTTTAGAAAGATCATAGTTCTAAAGCTTGAAGAGACCTCAATCAGAGGCCAAAATTCCATAACACATTATTCATTGAGATTACAGATGCTTAGAGGAGGAGAGGGCATAACTTAGTTTTGACATCATGGAGTGTAACTGTTCACTCTCTAGACTACTGTCAGAGTGACACTGACAGATTGATAGGTTGATAGATAGATAGATAGATAGGTAGATAGATAGGTAGATAGATGAATAGATGAATAGATAGAGATAGATACATGGAGAGATATATAGATATAGATAAATGGATAGCTAGGTAGATAGCTAGGTAGATAGATAGACAGACAGACAGAGAGACAGAGAGATAGATACATAGATACACAGAGTGAGTGATCAAGCAATTATTAAGTAGGCAGCTTGTATGGGCTAAGCACTGGGCTAAGTCCTCTGTATACAGATAGAAGAAAAGAACTATGATTTTCCTATTCTCAAGGAGTTTACATTCTAACAGGGAAAGACAAAATATAAAAGGGAGCTGCCACAATCTGAGGTAGAATCCTGGGTTCTGGCCTTTATTAGGACACAGAGAAGTTATCTGCTGTCTCTGTGGCAGTTACACCTAGAACCAGAGTCTTCAATCCTAAACTACAGTTCAAGTCACTAACACAAATCTGTGGCCACAGGGGAAAAAGTGACTTCCTCAGTGTTAATGTAAGTCTATGAATTATAATGGAAATTACCTTTGTGGAAATCCTAAAATTTAAAGTAAATTCCCAATAACATGTTACCCTTTTAAAATAAGCAAAATTATCTCTATAAATAGGTGTTGGTGTGTAAATATGTATGTGGGTAGACATTTATAGGTGCTGTAATATGTGTTTGTTTTTAAGTTTTACAAGAGTTCCTATTCTCTGTGGGTTATGGTATCTAAGATCAAGTGTTATTTGAAATTCATCTCTTAATTCACTAGCCGATAAATTGGGTTGTCAGGGATTTTCATTATTTTGGAAACGTTTCCCAGCTGCTTATTTATGACTGCACTTTTCCAGCTTGAGAAACCTGCTGTTTGTTTCTCTACACTGAAAATGTGATACAGTTAGAGCCTCACCCAGTGGGGCTTCTTTGGAAAGTTCAATTCTACCACTGGCCTCAGGTTATTTGTTGTAAGTCTTCTTTGCACTTAGCTCTCAGGTTATTTTCTTTAGAACTAGCTTGCTTCTTTGTCCTTTTCTCTCCCCTGCATTGACACCTAAGTAAAAGCTCAACAAAAACTATTCATTGGTAATACAACTTACAGATACAATAGAGTTACATAGCTTCAGTAACTCATTCCCTCCTTGATAATGCCTACTAATGAAAGGGTGCTGGTGATCATTTTGTGGGAATGGTAACAATTCCACAATGCCATAGACATAATGAGTCATAAATGAAAATAGGAAACATCTTCATATTTAGGTAGTAATTATGTGTTCTAAATTCATCATGGTATAATGGACCTATAATTGGCTTAAGAATAAGAAAAACTGAATTAAAAATCCTGCCTCTGCTACATGGCGAAGTCTCTTCTCTGGGCCTAAATTTGCTCAAATACAAAATGAGTGGGTTGCAGGAAACTAAAGTCTCTTTCTGCTCTAGATATTATGACCCAATTCTTTTCATTTGATTGTGAGTTATTTTTAGGGCAGAGAATGTCCTGTTATTTTTTTAAGCTCCTCCCAGTATCTATTCTAGTACCTATTTATAGGGACTTCAGCAAATGAATACCGGTTTACCAGCAGTGTGGCAACTCACCACTAAGTCTCAGTTTTCCCATTTTACAGACAAGGCAATGATTACATCTATGGTCCCTTCTAGCTCTATATTTAGGATCAGCCATAGGATGAAGAGAGATTAGACTTGTTGGACAAAGTAGGCTCTAAAGTCCCTTCCAATTCAGTCTATTATCCTATGATCCATAGCTGACTTGTAAAGGTATGTCATCCCTAAATTCTTGGTTGAGAGTTGCCCTAGAAATAAACACATTTCTTAAACCTTTAGCCTCTTGCCCACAAATTTGCTTTTTCATTCTCCAAAGCAAAAGCCCACCTGAAAGAGAAAAAATAAGAAATGACAAATGACAAATTTCTGGGAAAGGTTCTAATCTTTTCAGAACTCTGCCTCTAAAGTGGTTTTTTTTTTGCAGTTTCCCTGTGAGATCTTCCTCTGCCATAAAAGTGGGAAGGTTGGGGTGTTATGTACACAAGCCCATAAACCATTCTGAATCTACTAGTGAAATCAATATTTATAATCTATCATAAAAAGCCTCCCTTTTAAACCCAAACCTATCAACGTGATAGCTCTCTCCAGAAAAGGTCACTAAGTGATAGCAATAGTTGAGGAGCTTTCAGCTAACTCTATTTGTGATGCTAAGTGGTTAGAGTTTGCTGCTTGGTCATAGCTTTTATCTAAGCATAAAATTTCTGCTAAACAGCTTATTGGATTATCAGGTCAGTTAGCTGATGTTCTCTTCTGTGCTGAGCATATAAAAAGATACATAATATATTTTAATAGTATTTTTTATGGTCTATAATGTGTTCACTCATTTTAAATGCACTTATTCTCCCTGTTGCTGCAATGTTACTTCATATAAAATTCTGCCTAATAGAAGATTAAATATGAGAGTATTAAAACTCTGTTGGGGTTGCATATCCCTTTGTGGTTTCTTCACATAGCTAAAAGGAATAATTTTTGAAGCTCATCTTTTCATTCATCAGTGACAATCAATGGCATTGCCTTTTGTTTTAATGGAAGCCACACATTGAAATTCATTGCCAATGCAAGTTAAAATATAAGGGGTGTAGGGTCAGGTTTCCAGGTGAACAAAATAAAATACATTTTTAAAAAATGTCTACCTCCTATCTGGTAGCACAAAGTAGTTTCCAGAAATACATTTTTATGAAATTTTAGTGGTGTGTTAGAACATGGCTAAGAGAGACAGGTAATTTTTAAGCTGATTGAATATTGTTATCTACATCAAGATGGCTCCATTTAAAATGAAACAGTTTTGGCCCTCAATCTTCTTTTGAGCCTACTCAGCTTAACTTGATTTAGTCAAACTCCCACTGTCCCCACTGTAGGCCAAAAGATTTTTGGCATGTTATCTGTTGACATTGGCTTGTGTGTTGGCAAGAGTGGCAGATCATAATGGAGGAAGAACTCATGTCTTTCCCCAAGTTGATAAAATGGAAGACAGCCCACAACGGTGCATAATTAACTAAATTCAGCTAAGCCTTTCCAGAAAAATGATGAAAGTCTCAAGAAGACCTTTTTTTTTTAAAATTAGAATGATCTTATATCATCCATTGAAAGAATAGGATGATGAGGGGGATGAAGGGTAGAAGAAGGACTTCTTAATGATGTTTTGGTCATCTCAGATATGTTCCCATATCATTTTGGGTGCCTATCTCATACAGAAGAGCTATTATTTCTTTTAAGTTATTTTGTCAAAAATGATGTACTAGATTTCATATCATCATCACTCAACTCTTTTGCCTTGTAATGAAAGGCTTATATTCCTTTTTATGTCCCTTATTCTAAATTGTTGATCTAAACTTTATGTTTTCAGCTTGAGGTAGATCATTAGTTAAGCTGAGTATAGTTCAGAGAGAAAGAGAAAGAGAGAATTTTCATTTTTTTCCTTGTCCTCATTTCACCAAAAGTAGATGGAGCTCCACCCACCCACTGGAGAATACCCTATCAGTTAAGGATTGGCATGCTGTTAGTTAAGGTTTAATATTGATACAAAATGCAAAATGAGTCACTTGTAAATCATTGAACAGTTGAAAAAAGACATTTGCTTAGCCCTAAGATAAAAGACATATTTAATTTTTTAAAAAAAGTAGCAACTAGCCTCCTTCATTTCCATATAGGAAAAAATAAATGTGGTCCACAGGGCAGGATGTGTTAATTCACACGTTCTTAAGCATTTACCAAATATTAAAATCCCTGACCTTTGGTAAATGGGCCTTAGGTGACCAGGAAGCCATTTCAACATGACTAGAGACTACAAAAAAGTTGAGCCTTACCAATAAAGTGCTTGAGATAGCTTTTTGTTGCTTTTTAGGGGAAAAATAAAACCAAAAAAACAAAGAAACAAACAAAAAACCTATTGCTATCCATGTTGTGGAGGGATAAAAGGAGCCCTGACTTATGAATCCATCTGTCTCCCAGCATTATGTGTTTTTCTTTAATAGCAGACATACACATCCTAATGTTTGGTCACTGAATTAATACCTCTGATGATCACACATGAGAAGTCATTCATTTCTCTTGAGCTCTGCCAGAGCCACACATTAGACATAGTTTGCCCTCAACCCTTATTTGTTTTGTCTTGTGTTTATACCAAAGTCCTCAGTACTGTGCAGAAAATTATCCATCATCTTGCCAGAGACATCCCAATATTCTGCCATGATATTCATTCTATGACACTTGAGTTAAATGATTTCTGCAAGCTGACTAGGAAAATTCTTTTCATGCTTGGTGACAAGCTATCTGGGGAAATAATTCCCCATTGATCCAAAAAGCTGGACCTAGATAATATCATGAAGTAGTACAAAGTTATCTTTCAACTCCCCCTATTCACACAGTCTAAACTCTTCTGCTCCACTCCACTTCTGTTAAGCAATGCATCTCAAGTGCTATATGGCTAACAAATTTCCAGTCTTCTAATTATTAAATAATGCTGGACATTTCAGGGTGGGAGTCTCTTTAACATTATACGACTCAACTATGTTATACAATTTTTCTCATCTATAAAATGGGAATAGTAACACATGAATTACCTGCCTCACAGGATTATTGTGAGAAATGTAAACCACAAGATATTATACAACTTTTAGGTCCTCATATAATTATTACTGAAAGGCAGGGGTTATAGAATCTCAAGACATGAATGAGTACACAGATATAATTCAGTTTATCCTGAGTCTGAGAAAAAAGAAAAGATAAATACTATAACATACCTAACATATGGTCAACCAGCCTTTGCTTCATGAGATCAAATTGGGGGAATCCATGGCCGCTCATTCGATTTTGAGGTACTCTGATTTGTTAGAAAGATTTCCTTAAACCTTATTTGCCTCTTTTCAGATTCTATTCATTGTTTCTTTTTTCTTCTGCTCTCAGTAGCAGGGTAGAACAAAACAAATTATTTTTCCACATGAAAGTCTTTAAAATATTTGAAGATAGCTTTCATGTCTGTCTCCCCACAACTGTATACACATAACTCCTTTTCAGGCTAAACAACTCAAGTTCCTCTGACCAGAGTTTCTGGCAGCTAGCTGGCAAAATGGTTTGAGTACCAATCCTGAAATCAGAAAAAACAAAAACAAAAAACTGAGTTCAAATCAGGCCTCAGACAATTTACTAGCTGTATGACCCTGGGCAAATCACTTAATCTCTGTTTGACTAAATTTCCTCCTCTGTAAAATGGAGATAATATGACACCGACCTCATAGTGTTATTGTAAGGATCAAATGAGATAATAATTAAAAAGTGCTGACACATAAAAAGTGCTTATAAATGTTAGCTGCTATTATTATTATTTATGAAGTATAAGCCCTTCAATATTCTGATTGCCCTCCTCTGAACACTCTTCAGATTATTAATATTTTTTTTCTAAAATATGGTACTTAGGAGCAGCTAGGTGGCACAGTGGATAGAGCTTTGGCCTTGGAGTCAGGAGGACCTGAGTTCAAATCCAGCCTCAGACACTTGACACGTACTAGCTGTGTGACCCTGGACAAGTCACTTAACCCCAATTGACTCACCAAAAAGCAAAAATAAGTAAATAAATAAATAAAATAAAATATGATACTTAGAACTGGTACTGAACTCAAACTCTAGATGTGATCTGAACAGAGTACACTAGGACTATCACCTCTTTATTCCTGGGTGCTATGCCTCTTTTGATGTAGCATAAGATCATGTTTGCCATTTTTGTTCATCACATAACATTGTTGATTCATTTTTAACTTTCCACCAGCAAAGCCCCCCGAATATCTTTTTCAGGTGAATTGCTTTCTAACCAAGCTTTCCTTGTTTTGTACCTATGGAGTTGTTGTAATTTCGCATTTTATCTCAATAGATTCAGGCCAGAGCTGTAGCCTGACAAGATCTTTTTTTTTTTTTTTCAATCTATCATATGGTCTATAAATTATTTCTCTCAGCTTTGTCTCATTAGCAACTTTGATAAGGATGCCTTTATCCAAATCATTCATGAAATGTTAAACAGCACAGGGCTAAGCCCAGATTGTAGTGGAACTCTATTGGAGATCCCATTCCAAACTAACATCAAACCATCCATAAGTACTCTTTGTGTATGGATGTTCAAGTAGCTACTTGTGCTGTGATCTAACCCACATCTAGCTATCGTTCCATGAGAGGAATATTAGAGAGTTATTCTAATATTTCCCTGAAGTTTATAGTCATACTTTGTATAAAACAAGTATTGGTATTATTGATCAAAAAGACTCAAAGTTATAATAAAGGATATTGTCTAGCTATAAGCACTCCGGCTACACATGCTAAAGTGGATGACTTTCTGCCTGGTCAATAACGTGTCTGCCAGTTAAACTTTCACAACAGAATAGTGGCTTTGTTCTCCTTGTCCCTGGTATCTAAAGTGCATGGCTGAGCCATTAACCAACAACACAGGATAGCTGACAGCAGGTACATTTTAAAGGATTCAAGCATGCATAGACAGTGATCCAGCACCTGCCAAAAGCTTACATAAGACAACTGATATTTCAGACAGCCAACCTAATGATCATATTAACACTCTATTCATCTATGCTCTCTGAGTTCTATCCTGCTAGCAAGTTAGATCATTCACAAGGAATGTACTTGGACTGTATTATCTCAACCCTACTGCAGAAATGTTTTTTGTTGAATTACAATTTAATGTTCTACCCTTTGCCTTTCTAAAGGGCCCCTAAAAGAAGAGTCAGTGTGAAGAGCATCTCTGTGTTTCTGTATAGCTATAGCTGAAGACGTTGTCTGCTAGATTATTTATTTAGTGTGCTTTAGAAAAGGAACTTCTCAAAGTTTTGATAAAGTTAAATTCCTTTTCCTTCTTTACCTGTATAAATTCTTCTCTTTTCCTCACTTCAGAGTCATGTTTCTTTACAAATGCAAAACAGCTAGCTGACTACAAATCCCTCTCAAGGTTTTAGTTGGTAATTACTTTTTCAGTCCAGTAGCCTTTGTCATGTTATATGGAGTTTAAATCCTAGGTAGACCTCAAGAGGAATTTGGAAGCCAATGGTGGCATAGTCCTAGGCTGGGAGTTGGCTAAAGTTTGAATTGGCTTCTCCTGATGAGTATTAGTAATTTCTGGCTTATCAAACCCCTTGGTAGTGTTACCTCTTTTACTACTAATCTTCGAAATTCATGAAAATTAATTCATCCCAAACATATCCAAGAACAAGAGTCAAGGAGTTTGTAGTGTAATTATTTACATAACACTTTCATTAACAGAGCATTGGTTCTTACTGGATTGTAGTATTTCACATCCTACCATGAGTAATGATCATTGAAGTGTGGCTGGCTATATTATTTCCTGATGATGGCATATTCATTGAAGGCCAAAAGATCACAGAAGGGCAAAACATGTTTTTGTCCTGGAAGTGGAAAAAACAGCTCAGGAAAGAATTGATATCAATGATGATAATTTTTGATTAAGAGGTCTTACAATTTAAAATTAAATTAATCATTTCATCCAACCCATTAATTTTAAATTAATGCCTTGATATATTGATTGATTTGCCCTGAATCATACAGCTAATGCATAGAAGTACTAGGATTCAAATACAGTTCTTCTGACTTAAATCCAATGTTCTTTCTCTTTTCCATTGCAGAAGAATATGTATCTACTCAAACGGGATATGTCAACACCCACTTATTGTCTAGATTGGCTGTCTCACTTCAACCTGTTCTCACATTAGCATGTCAGGATTCCTAGAGATAGACCACTACCAATGTGTACACTGAAATTCTGTCAGGGCCCTAGCAATAACCCCATTGAGTGAAAATATACTCCCTTTACTTGCTACTCTAGCTCTTCAACCTCTATCCAATCTGTTTTCTCTCTCTACAACCATCCATTCAAAATGTAATACATTCATGGGTCATATTACTTAAACAAAAAAGTCACTCACAATAATCAAAGTTTTAGATCTTAAACATAGCAATTTACTTAACAAAAAAAGAAAAGAAATAATGTATTAAATTTATTACATAAGTAACAAAACATCAAAATACACATTTAAAATGGGGTCACATTCTCCCACCAATATACTCAATATCTGAGGTTCAGAGTATTAATATACTTAATAGGCACCTGGCAGAGAAGCACATGAGGTAGGAAAATTCATGTGATTAGGATGATTAACACATATGTACTGCTTGCTTTTGATGTCATTAATCCATTCAGAAACATCTGTACTACCACTGCTTCTCTGCTTATTGACTAATAATTCATTTTTACCATTTGAGTGGGAAAATCTTCTCTATTTGAACATAGTATTTACAAACTCTTTTAATTTACAATCACCCTTAAAAGATCATTAAGAGGGGCAGCTAGCTGGTGCACTGGAGCACCAGCTCTGGAGTCAGGAAGACCTGAGTTCAAATCTGGCCTTAGATACATGATACACACTAGTTGTGTGACCCTGGGTAAGTTACTTAACCCCTATTGCCTTGCAAAAAAACAAAAACAAAAACAAAAACAAAAAATCATTAAAAACTATTACCTCAATATGAATAGTTCTCCTTAAGGCAGAGAACTACGAAGCTCAACAAATTGACTATCTCTAGGACAAACAGTCTAGCCCAATCAGTTCTTTACTCACCCCAATGGTAGTTGTCCAATCAGAATGACACTCAGAATAACAATTGATTGCTTTAATCACATTGACCTGACATTTGCTTAAATAATCACAGTTACTCCACTTTTTCATGAAATCAATAGTGCATTTAAAATCATGTTTCAATCTCAAAATACTTTTGTAATTTCTCATTTTTTTGTTTTACTTTTCTTAGTCATAAAGCAGTTATAAATAGATGATGAGCAGTAACATAAAGACCTATAGTTGTAAGGTCTCCAATATCATCCAGCCAGTCTTTGGTATATTTGAAATTATTTCTTTACACTCCATATTTCTCTAGTTTTTAATAAATAAAACATATTTCCTGCCTCTTTAAAATACCAACTGATCACACAAAAGTGAAGCATCATACTACAATGTTCAGAAGATAATTTGAGCCTTTATAGTTATGCCACAGTTTATTTCCTATCTAAAACTTCTCAAATCCTATCTAAAAACTGTATTTTTTTCTACATAGAAATTAGCACTTTTCATTAAAGTTCTGATCCTATTCCTTTTAGGTATCATCTATAACAGTGGCAATGTTTTACATCATCCGATAAATAATATAAATTTTATACACAAAAAAACCCTTTTTCTGTCATTTTAATCTTTAAATTAAAATGACCTTTTAGAGACAGTATATCTTATACCATATTGCCTTCTTTTTTCTTCTGTATAGATAAAGCAAGACAGGTTAAGGGGTAATCATATAAGAAAGTAACAGCTAATACCCTCCTTTGTATTTCATTCTAATACTTCCAAGATATTTATGTTCTGGGTTATATATATATGTTAGATTTAGCAGATTAGATTTAGGAGATAATTATTTTTTTCACCAAGAATAATGGTCAGTATTTGACTTTAGTTCAGTCTTTATGTAGCCATCCCTATGAATGAAGAGTTTTAAATTGTAGGTGTTATTTTAATTCATTGAATTTCACCTTATTTGTCTCTTCTTTCCTCAAATTTCCTGTTTTTTTCTAGTCCATAATGGTGAAAAAAACATTGAACTAGAGTCAGAATACCAGGTTTCTAGCCCTGTTCACAACATTTATTAGTCATATAATACTGATAAGTCACAACCTCTCAACCTCAGTGTCCTTATCTGTAAAATGATAGTATTGAAATGGATGATATCTTCTCTTTTAAAAATTCTATAATTTTATGGTGATGGTGAAATTAATAGATTGTTCTTAATGTGCTTTATCATATCATTTCCTTAACATGGATTTAAAAGATAATCTTCATTTAAATATAGAATGGTCAGGACTAATTAGAGTCCTTTGTTTCTTTTCTGAAAGTAGATTTCATTTTGGTCAGTATTAAACTGTAGGTGATGCTGCTGCTTATTAACAGCATCAGAGACAAATACAGAATTGTTTAATCGTTCTTATGTCTGTAAGAATATTCCCCTGCCAAAAGGAAATTTACAAAGCTTGTCTTCATTCCTTACCATGGAATTACCATGTTATCTCTACTGCTAAAGTTAAATAAGTTTAGGAGTAATGATAGAGAAAAGAGTTTGGATTTGGCCAAATCTCCAGTGAACTACATGTTTCATATAGACAGTCTGGCTGAGACTCCATGTCATAAATCAACATGACAACAACTAACTAATACATTGAACTCCATGTTGCTTGTCTTTGTCTTTTGGAGAAAAAGAGTACAATAGAATTGATGCCTTGGTTAGTCTTTGAAAGTGGTTTCAGTGTCTTCTTTTCTCCCTACCCCCAATAGTGTATATTTTAAAAGGCCTTTTATACTTATAGAGGTACTTTTTTTTTTGATGGGCTTAGATTATTTTCATTCTGGTGTTCCCAGAATGTCTATGGACTACAGTGACTGCCATTAAAGATAATTAGGTATAAAAACTTGGCTTTGAAGAAAAATTAAAATGCTCTGAATTAGGCTGTTTCCACCTTGCCTTTTCTGCAAGGGTAATGTGAATATTGCATGAATACTTTCTGTTTTGGTATTATGAAGTACAGCAGCAGATAATATCTCAAATATAATGCATGCTTAGGGCTTGGGAAAGTCTAATAGAAAATTATCATTATTCTTGTTTGGCTGATCTTAGAGAGAACTTTTGGATGGTAGATAATGGAAGACAAGATGGTACAGTGGAAAGAGAGCTAGATTTGCAGTGACGATTTCAAATCCTGATTCTAGTAATTATTACTATCTCTGTGACTTATAGTACATCATTGACCCCTTGGGTCCTTAGTTTTCTCATCTGTAAAGGTGAGAAAATTTGGCTAGTTGACCTCTAAGTTTCCTTCTAACTCTAAATATATGATCCTGTATCTCATCAAGGTCACATGATAGTTATTCAGAAATAAAGAATATATATTATCATTTATTTTAAAATTTTATGTTCTGCCTATGTATAAATCAATATAAAGTAAGTGGTCAGATGGACAACATCTAATGTGAGTTTTTCTTGTAGTGAATATGGATTTGTGCTTATCAAGTCACATGTTTTCCCCCATTTCTAGGTGACATTTATGATGTTTATGAAATGACCAATATAGTAACCATGAGAATCAAACCTATGTCATTGGTCTTATTGACAATAAAACCTCAACAGTGGAACTGAACTGACATAAATAGTTCCTAAAACTGAAAGGTTTATCAAGAATCATATGGACCAGAGTCCTGAGTTTGAGGAGGCAAAAAATTGTCATACCCAATTTTCATATGAGACAACTTAGGACCACAAAAGTTAAGTGATTTATCTAAGATTAGATTGCTATTACATCTAATAATAAAGGGGCATTAAAACCCCATTCTTCTATATCACATTATTAGCAGTTTTCCATTATATTAAACACTGAGTCCCCTGAATCAAAATGCCGCAACTTTTTGTTCATTTTGTTTTGTTTTTCATTTTTGTTAGAGTTAAGGAAGCATTGTGGTATAATGGAAAAGGAGTACTGGCTTTAATGGACCAGGGTTTGAATCCCAGATCTACTTGTGAACTTGAACAAGTTATTTAACTTCTCTGAACATCAGTTTCTTTATCTGTAAAATAAGGGAACTAGACTAGATGATATCTAAGGTTCTTTCTAGCTTTTGATATCTAATTTTATGAAATTAAAATTTGATATGACTTTGGAATGATGCCTCTCCTGCAAAGCCTTGGCTAGGTTGTTGTTCGTCTTTCATTTTTGAAGCACACCACTGATGTCACAGTGCTAGAATCAGGGTACAGTGTGTTCAGCTGTGGCTGATCAGATCAATACAAGTTTGGAAGGCATTGCCACCTATCAGGCAACAAGTGGTTGATCAGAACATTTAGAGTGCAAGTGTCTCTGGATTTGTGTTGCTTATGTTTCCTTTATGCTTCTAGGATTTAGCTTTGCTCATGGAGTATAGCGCCTTCTTTGATGCAGGCACTCCGTGCTGGATGGTCAGGTTACAGAGTTTCCCATATCTCATAGTTGATTTTAAAGTCCTTTAGAGATACCTTGAGAGTATCCTTATACAGCTTCTTCTGACCACCATGTGAGCACTCACCATGTGTGACTTCTCCATAAAATAATCTTTTGGGTGAGTACATGTTTCGCATTTGAACTACATGGCCAGCCCATAAAGATTCCACTTTCTGTAACAGAGTTTGAATACTTGACAGTTCGGCTCAAGAGAAGACCTCAGTGTCTGGTACTTTACCCTGCCAGGTAATCTTCAGGCTCTTCCTGAGACAATTCAAATGGAACTTGTTCAGTTGTCTGGCATGGTACTGATATACTGTCTAGGTTTCACAGGCATACAACAGTGTAGTCAGCACAATAGCTATGTAGAACTTCAGTTTGGTATGTCTCTTAATACTTCTTCTCTTGGGGCAGTTAGGTGGCACAGTGTATAGAGCACTGGCCCTGGGTTCAGGAGGACCTGAGTTCAAATCTGACCTCAGGCACATAACACTTATTGGCTGTGTGACCTTGGGCAAGTCACTTAACCCCATTGCCTAGCCAAAACAACAACAACAACAAAAAATACTTCTTCTCTCCCACACTTTCTTTTGGAGCCTCCCAAATGCTGAGCTAGCTCTGGCAATATGTGCATCATCCTTGTCATTTATGTGTACATGCCTGGAGAGTATACTGCCAAGGTAAGTGAACTTATCCATAGCATTCAAAATTTCTCTGTTTACTGTCACCAATGGTTCCACAGATGGATGGTAGAGGACCTCATTTTCTTGATGTTGATTGTCAGGCCAAAATTAGCACAGATGGCAGCAAATTGTTCCATACTGTATTGCATCCTGGCCTCAGAGGTTGCATTGAATGCACAATCATCTGCTAACAAAATGTCACACACCAACTCCCCCTCCACTTTGGTCTTGGCTTGTAGCCTTTTTAAGTTAAATAGTTTACCATTAGTGTGGAAGCTAATCTTGATGACATTTTTGCCCTGAACTTTGAAGAAAACATCATGGGAGCAAGCACACAACTCTGCTTTACTCTGTTAGTGCCTGGAAAAGAATGAGAGTATAGTCATTCATCCAGGACCCATGGAAGTGGGCCATCAGGCACCTGTTGTACAAAGCCGAAGAACTTTTCTGGGCAACCCAGCTTCTACATGAGATTCCACAGGCCCTCAGGACTGACAGTAGCAAAGGCTGTGGTCAGGTTGACAAACATTGTAAACAAGTCTTTGTTCTGCTCCTGGCATTTCTCATGGAGTTGGTGAGTAGCAAACATTCTGTTGACCATTCCTCATTCCTTTCTAAAGCCACACTGACTCTAGGGCAGGTGACCATCTTCCAGATAATTACTCAGCCAATTAAGGAAGAGTCTGGCAAGCATGTTGCCTGAGTAACTTTGTAATTGTGCCTTTAATGCTGAGTCTTGGCTGGGTGTCATTCTTCTAAAAGCACTTTCCTCATAAATGGCATTTTCCTCTGCCTTCCCTTTTGCCTTACCAAACCCTACTTTTCATCCATATAATGACCTTCAATCTTTCAATCCCTCAGTTTCTCCCAAATCATCACCTCTTCACTATCTGCTCTCTCCTCTTTTCCCTGTCTTTACCCCTTGGTGAACCAATTCATCTCTTAACTTTCTTCTTCTCTTTAGTCTCTGGCCCCCTTATCATATTGCCAACTGTGTCCTGCAAAGCCTCAGCCTAGGATCCCTCCTACCATTGGCTGCCTTTGCTCTAATATACATACTGCTGAATGAATATTTAGAAAATCACAAAACCGTTTTGGCTAGATTCACTTCAAATTTATATTACACAACTTCAGCTGGGCCCTCATTGCTGAAAGGCAATCCTTTTACATATCCCTGATCAATTCACTATCTCACTCTTGATAGAAGCTCTTTCAAACATTTTCTTCCTTCCCCAAACCTCCCATGACTCCCCTCCCCCTATTCTCATAGCCAAAAACCATGTCTCATATAACACAGAAAAAGTGGAAGTAATTCTCAGTGAGTTACCTTTTCTCTCCTCTTCATTATATCATGTTATTTATATGCCAACTGCCACTATCTCTTTTACCCCAGTCTCATAGAAAGAGGTGACCTTATTCCTTACTAAGGCAAACCCCTCTGCATGCTCAGGCAATCCCATTCCATCTTTCATCTACCAGATTCTTCTCTCTATCATTCCTTCTCTATAATTTATTTTCATTTACTGTCTACTGGTTCCTTCCTCATTACCTACAAATATGCCCGTATCTCCCCTATTCTCAAAAACCCCTCACTGCTAACTTCCATCTTATATCTCTCCTGCCTTTTGCAACTAAATTCTTTGCAAAGGCCATCTATAATTGGTGGCTTCACTTCTCTCCTCTCCCTCTCTTCTTAATCCCTTACAATCTAACTCACAACCTAACCCTTCCCCTTACACTCTCTCTCTAAAGTGTTCTCTTAATTGCCAATTTCAATAGTATATTCTCAATCCTCATTCTTCCTGACCACTCTGAAGTCTTTGACACTATTGATTCCCCTCTTCTCCTGTTATTTTCTTCTCTCTTGGTTTTCAGAATTCTGCTCTCTCCTGTTTCTCCTATCTCTCAAACTGCTCCTTCTCAGGATCCTTTAATGGATCTCCATTGTTTCTCTCCTCCAGACTTCACTATTGCTGTCAAAGGTATCACTATCTTATCAGTACCTCAGTCCCACAGTCTAGTTGCCACCCTCAACTCCTCACTGTCTCTCATACTCCCCATACCCAATTTGCCACCAAGGCCTGGGAATTTCATCTTTGTAACATCTCTCAAATATTTTCCCTTCTCTCTTTTTATACTACCCCCCCCCCCCCCCGCACTCCCCTTCTCAGGTGCAGGTCTGTACCACAAGACTCTTGGACTATAGCAATAGTCTACTGGTTGGTTTACTTGCCTCAAATCTTTCCCCACTCTAATCCATCCTCCATTCAGCTACTAAAGTGATTTTCCTAAAATAATTCACCCCTAAAATGAAATAATTCACTTCTCTCTCTCTCTTGTTTTCTCTCTCTCTCTGTCTCCCTCTCTATCTCTTTCTGTCTCTCTCTGTCTCTCTCTGTCTCTCTCTCTCTCTCTCTCTGTCTCTCTCTCTCTCTCTCACACACACACACACACACACACACACACACACACATGCACACACTCAATAATCTTCAGTGACTCTCTATTATTTCCAGGATCAAATATTGAAAAAAAATCCTCTGTTTGGTACTCAAAGCCCTTCATAAACTAACCCTCATCTGCCTTTGCAGTCTTCTTACATCATACTTCCTGACATGTAATCTTTGATATTGTGATATTGGCCTCCTTGCTACTCTCTGTGCAGTACATTCTATCTCTCAGCTCTAGGCATTTTTTTCTGACTGTCTCCCTCGCCTGGAATATTCTCCCTCCTCATCTCTCCCTCCTGGCTTCCCTCACTCCCTTGAAATCCCAACTAAAATCCCATCTTCTACAGGAAGCTTTTTCCAAACCTTCTTAATTCTAGTGCCTTCCCTATAATTATTATTTTTAAAAAAATTTTCCTGTTAAAATTTGTTTATACATATTTGTTTGATTTTCATCTCCCCTATTAGATTGTACACTCCTTGAGTGCAGGCACTATATTTTGCCTTACTTTTTTTTCCTCTGCACTTAGTATGATATCTGGCATATAGTAGGTACTTGTTAAGTGACTGACTGAAATAGAGTCAGACACAGATATATTTGTAGCTGCAGGAGCAGACTGCCTTCATGATGAGAAGTTAGAGCTTTTGGGCCAAGACTTTAAGAACATAGGAATGTGGCTTCTTCTACTTCCTTACCACAGAAAAAGGTGAGGATAATTCTGAGTCATTGGATCACAATATAGGACTTACAGCTGAAAGAGATTGAAAAAGTAATTAATCTTATTTTACAGAGAAGGAAAATGGGACAAATTGTTTTCTAGAAGAGTATAACTCTAACTGGACTTTATACATAAAGGCCACATCTATAGGACTAACCTTTGACCTCCATATATAGTTGAATGTTAGGGTCTTCTGAACATAGAGACTAATAGCTATAAAAATAGTTAGCATTTATGTAATACTTTAAGGTTTGCACTCACTTTACACATATGATCTCATTTTATTCTTACAACAACTTTGAGTAATACATGCTATTATTATCCTGATTTTACAGAGGAAACTTAGGCAAAAGGAAATTAAGAGATTAAACCAGGATAACACACCTAGGGACTGAGCCTGAATTTGTTCTCAGGTCTTGCTGACTGCAGATCAAGGGCTCAATTCACTGGACTACCTAACTTCTTATTTCAGCAATGGCATGGTATAAAAAAAAAAGTTATGACTAACTATGGCTTTAAGTGGCATAACAGCATTTATTCTAGTAAAAAAAATGTGTAAGTAAAATTTGCTTTTGATGACATTGAAACTCTGATTTCAGAACTCCTTCCACCCCCTTTTTTTCCTTTACCTATTACTTCTTCATCTCCCTCCAGCCTACTCTAGTTTAATCTTACTTTCAGCTGACTATTATGCAACTTCCTATTAAAGCATTTAATGATAATTATGATGATAGCTGAGATTGGATTAAATAGTTCCCTGCCTATGGACATTGGTATTTAAAATGAGTTATAGGTGAAGGTAGAAGAGCCTTTGGAATGCAAGAGGATGTTGCCTTAAAAATGGAATGATGAGCAGTGTGGTTAATGTTTTAGACAGGGGGTGTGGAACCTGCAGCTTCAAGGCCACATGTGGCCCTCTAGGTCCTCAAGGGCAGCCCTTTGACTAAATCCAGATTTCACAGAACAAATCCCCTTAGTAAAAGGATTTATTCTATAAAACTTGGACTCAGTCAAAAGGTCACACCCAAGGCAGAAGACACAGATGATGTATTTGATAGGAAACTAAACTATCAGCTGGACTTAAAGTGGCATATTAAATTTACCCCAGAAAAATGTAGTCAACTTTTAAATAACCCTCCAAATAAAAAGGGATTATGTCCCCTTAATGTCCTTGGCCTTCCTGTGGAATGAGGAATCCTTGTGTGTTTATTGAGAATAAAATGTAAACAATGTATTTAAATAGGCTGCCTCAAGGGTCAGACAGAGAAGGTTTTTAATTCACAAAGAATTCAACCACGTGGAACAAGAATGGCAGAAGGACCTTTTGCATATGCAAAATAATGGTGAGTTAGGAAGGCTGGAAGTTCATGGTGAAGATTTTCTAATGCTTATAGATCTAGAAAATTACCAGCAAACTAATGGAGGTCCCCCTTCAACATTTGTGACAAGTTGTTTGAGTTCCCTTTTTCTCTCTTCTTTTCATTTTTGTTAGGGCAGTGATTTTCATGAAATTGCAATAGGTGGAGCTAATGAAAGACACCTGTGCCATATTGCTCAGGTCTCATTATACGCTGTCATATATCATCATGATGTTTTGCTAAGTGATAGCAATGAAGCAGTCATGGCTCATTTAGATGCAACATAGCATGGTGGATACAACATTACAGTAAGGTGTAAAGAGACCTATGTGTAAATTCTCCTTAAGATATTTACTAGCTTTGTGACCTTGGAGGTGTCACTCAACCTGGCTGTAGTAGAAAGAGCCCTTTCTCTAAAACCAGGGCACTTCATCAATAACACTACAAGGCATGTATCTCAAAGAGATTATAAAAAAGGGAAAAGGATCAATATGTGCAAAAAATATTTATAGCAGCCCTTTACATGGTGGTAAAATATTGGAAATTGAGGGGATGCCCATCAATTGGAGAATGGCTGAGCAAGTTGTGGAATATGAATGTAATGAACTACTAGTATTCAATAAGAATTGATGAACAGCCAGATTTCAGAAAAAACCTGGAAAGACTTGTACAAACTGATGAAAAGCGAAATGAGGAGAACCAGGAAAACATTGTACGCAGTATCAACAACATTGTGTGTTGATTAGCTATGAATGACTCAACTCTTCTCAGCAACACAATGATCCAAGACAAGTACAAAGGACTCACAAAGGAAAAGGCTATCCATATCCAGATAAGGAACTGGTGGACTCAGAAGGTAGTTTGAAGCACTTTTTTTTTTCACTTCTCATGGTTTCATTTCCTTTTGATCTGTTTCTTCTTCCAGGACTGCAATGAATACGGAAATATATTTGATGTGATAGCACATGTATAAACTATATCAACCTACATACCATTTTCAGAAGAGGGGAAGAGAGAGGGGAAAAGAGAAAAATTTGGAACTCAAAGTCTTGTAAAAATGAATGCTAAAATTTTTTTCTTAAGGGGAAATAAAATAATATATATTTTTTAAATTACTTTAAAAAAATCATAACCCCTGAGTTCATATCCTGCCTCTGACACTTACTACCTATGTGAACTAAGGCAAGTCCCCATCTCTGGACCTTGGTTTCCTCATTTATGAAATGGGGAGGTTGGACTAGATGTCCTCTGAAGTCCCGTCGAGCTCTGCATCTATAATCCTGTGAAATAAGTAGTGTCACTAAAGGACCTTGGTTTCCTCATCAATAAAACAGATATGATGCTACTTGTACAACTTATTTCACAGAGTTCTTTTGAGGAAAGTCAGTCAGCCAATAAACATTTATGAAGTGCCAGTCACTGAGCTGAGGGCTATGGACACACACACACACACACACACACACACACAGGCAAAATCCAGCTCCTGTTTTCAAGGAGCTCACAGTCCAATGGATGAGACCACATACAAAAAAACTATGAACAGGATAAATTGGAGATAATCAGCAGAGGGCAGTCACTAAATTAATGGGGATCCTGTGAAGTTTCTTCCTAGAAGATTTCCTGTAGAAGATGTGATTTTAATCGGGACCTGAAGGAATCCAGGGAAGTCAGAAAGCAAAGAAGAGGAAGGAGTGCCTTCCAGGCTTGGAGGAAGGAAGGGGAAAATGTCTTTAATCAGGATATGGAATGTCTTGTTTGAGGAACAGCAAAGAAGACAATGTCACTGGATCGCAGGAAAATACTTTGCCATCCTTAAAGGATTATACAAATACGAGTTATTTAGAGATAGACATAGCTTCAAAGTGAAGATGAAAGAATGTGTCAGATCCAGGTGTTGTTCACTTCTAGTCAGATTTAATATGGGTGTTACATGAAGCCCTCTGCTTGATGTGACTTAGACATTTTAATTAAGATAAAAGATTTCAGGCTGGAAACTACCTTAGATCTATTCTAACATTCTCATTTTACAGAGAAGGAGAATGAGGTTCAGAGAGGTTAACTCATTTAGTCAATTAGCATTTAAAAGTGTTAACTATGTGCCAGTCAATGTGCTAAGTACTGCAGATACAAAGGCAAAAGCCCAGCCAAACTCCTCTGGATTTGAACCCAGTCCCTGTTCTCAAAAAGGTCATATTATAATGGGAGAGACAACATGCAAACAACTATGTATCTAAACCTATACATAGATTAGATGGAATGTAATCTCAGAAGCAAGGCACTAGAAGTGGAAGGTGGGGAGAGGAAATTAAGGAGGCCTCCTGCAGAAGGTGGGATTTGATTTGAGTGTTGAAAGACTCCAAGGAAGTGAGCAGGTGGAGGTGAGGAAAGAAAGCATTCTAGGCATGGAGGACAGTCAATGAAAAGAAAGGTACAGAGTCTGGAGATGGAATGAGGATAGTGCGGGAAGAACAGCAACCAGGTTGGCGTCGGTGGATTGTAAAGTATACAGAAATGAAAGTGTAAAAAGCCTAGAAAAGTCGGAAGGGGACAGATTGTAAAGGGCTTTAAAAGCCAAAAGGAAATTTCTGTTTTATCCTGTAGGTAATAAGTAACAACTGGAGTTTATTGAATAGGGGAGAAGGGAGTGGGGTGACATAGTCAAAGTTGCTCTTTAGCAAGATTACTTCTTAAGTGACTGGAGCATGAACTGGAGTAAGGAGAGACCTGAGGCAGGGAGATCAAACAGGAAATAGTCCAAGGGGAGGCTGATGAGGGCCTGACATGTGAAAGTTGATATGGGTAATAAGTGAGAGTTAAAATTTGAATTTAGGTCTGAACTGACACTGAAACTAGCCCTCTTCCTATTGCAAATTCAGTAGAACTATAGAATGTTAGATCTGGAAGGATTCAAACTCGTTCAATTCATCCCCACAACCTTCCTTTACAGGGGAAGATAATAAACCTTATAGAGATGATGTCACATGGCATTATGTGGCTACTTAGAAACTGAGTTGAGACTAGAATCCTGGACCCCTGACACCCAGTCTGATATTCTTCCCATAATAACCATCTTGCTTTCTGTCCATTGTGGACACAATGTCAATTGTAATTGAACAGAAAAACAAATGTGAATGTCTGTTTTGGATTTCCTTTCCATTCTTATATTATCTTACCCTGATCATAAAGAACCAATTAGGCAGATTCCAGGGCTGCCCCAAGAAGCTCACACAGTCCCCAGGTTGCTTCTAATTGCAGAGTATGGAGTTGTCACTCCTAAGATCAAACACCCTCCTTTGGAACAGGATCAAACTAACCCAGCATCTTTCGGCATCTTTCTGTGCCACATGGAGGACAGGGGCTTGCCTGCCAGCTATTGTCTCCATCTCAAGAACAAAGACAAAAGTATAAGACATGGTTTTGCCTTATTGGGTTTGGCATAATTTGCAGAATGTAGTTTCTTTTCCATAAACAGTTCATTCAATAAATATTTACTGCCTATTATATTCATAGCATTGTATTCAGCATTAGAGGATTGAAAGAAGTAAGATATACAGTCCATTTCTTTAAGATCCTTAAAGTCTAGTTGAGGGGTAATATTTGAGATGAGGTGAGATAAGAGGGATAAGGAAATGAAAAAGTGCATTTTAGTGCCTTGTTGTTATTGTTAATCCTTCATTCTTTTTTCTTTTTTTTAAGTTTTTAAATAATTTGTTTTGAATGATCAACAATCACTTCCATAAGCTTTTGCATTTTAAATTTTCCTCCCCCTCCCTCCCCACCTCCTTCCCCAAGATGGTGCACAATCTGATATGGGCTATACATATACATTCCTATTAAACATATTTTCACATTAGTGATGTTGTAGGTAAGAATTAGAACCAATAGGAGGTACCACTGGAAAGAGGAAACAAAACATAACAGAAGGAAAAAAAAATAGCAAATAGTATGCTTCGATCTACATTCAAACTCCATAGTTCTTTCCTTGGATGTGGATAGCGTTTTCCATCACAAGGCCTCTGGAGATGTCTTAGATCCTTGTATTGCTGGGAAGGGTTAAGTTTATCAAAATTAGTCATCACACAATGTGGCTGTTATTGTGTACAACGTTCTTTTGGTTCTGCTCACTTCACTCAGCATCAGACCATAAAAGTCTTTCCAGGTTTTCCTAAAGTCAACCTGTTTATCATTTCTTATAGCCCAATAGTATTTCATTACGTTCATATACCACAACTTGTTCAGCCATTCCCCAATTGATGGGCATCCTCTCAATTTCCAATTCTTTGCCACCACAAAAAGAGCTGCTATAAATATTTTTGTACTGTAGGTCCTTTTCCGATTTGTATGATCTCTTTGGGATATAGCACTAGAAGTGCTATTGCTGGGTCAAAGGGCATCCTTCATTCTTGAAGAAGACCAATGACATTAGTAGGGTGATGTCTTGACTTGCTAGTGAATTGGATTTAAGTGAGGCAGAACTATGATATACTAGTAACTCCTAGTAATATTCAAAATGGACAGCTAGATGGTATAGTGGATAGATTACTGTGTCTGGAGTCAGGAATACTACTCTTCTTGTGTATTGGGCCTCAGATACTTACCAATTATATGACTCTGGGCAAGTCACTTTACCCTATTTGCCTCAGTTCCTTCATCTGTAAAATAAGTTGGAGGAGGAAATAGCAAACCATCTCAATATCTTTGCCAAGAAACCCCAAATGGCATCATGAAGAGTCTGAAACAACTGAAAAATGGCTCAACAGTAATATCAAGAATAGAGAGGAGAATGACAAAAAAAGCAATTTAAGAAAAAAAGAAAAGAAAAGAAAACAGTTCTAGAATCATCCTACCTTAAATATGTTGAACTAGAAGAAGGGCTACACTTAGAGTCAAAGGACTTGATTCAAGTCCCTGCTCTACTACTTATTACTTCTGTGACTTTGGGCAAGAAACATAACTTTTCTGGGTCTGTTTCCTCATCTGTCAATATGAAGTTTGGATGAGATGATCTCTGAGGTCCTTTAAGGCTCTCCTTTAATCCTTCTACACAACCACTTCAATGTCATGAATCTATAGTTGTTTTGATTGGGAGTGACCAATTCTGGGAATTCATATATGAAGTTGGTAATTGGGATCGTTAAGAAAAAAGAAAAATATTCTAGTTCCTGATGATATTAGGAATAAATTTCCTTCCCTCTAAGAAATCCAAAGATCATAAGTGATGTATAGCTTAAAGGGATTACAAAATTCTAGATTTTGAGCTGGAAAGAACATTGAAGGTCATAGAGTCCAATCCTCTCATTTTAGAGAAGAGGAATCTGAGGCCCACAGAGGCCTTGGCCAAGGACAGACAATTAGTACATGACGGTGACTATGAATTTAGCATTCTTTCTACTCTAGTATGCTTCTTCCCTCCAAGGTCATCTAGTTCATCAACATCATTTTACCTTACACAGAAAACCTGGAGACATAATATGACTTACTTAACACCATTAGATTTGAATCAAATTGTTACTTACTCCAGGTATTCTGTCTACACACCCTATGCTCCTTTCCCTAAACTATATTGCTATTCACAACCAGAGGAGACCAGCCTGACTATAGCAAAAGGTTTTTGTTGGGTAAATGTGGGTGAGAAATTTGGAAACATAAGTTGGGACAAAATTATAGAAGGTCTTGAATACCAAGACTAAGGAGGTAAGATTTCATCCTAGAGGGAGTAAGGAACCTTTAAAGCATTTTAAATATCATATTCCTTGGTCAGTTGTTGTTGTTCAGTCGTTTCAGTCATGTTCAACTCTTTGTGACAGTATGTAGGCTTTTCTTGGCAAAGATATTGAAGTGGTTTGCCATTTTTTTTTCTAGCTCATTTTACACATGAGGAACTAAGGCAGAGTTAAGTGGGTCACACAGTAGTGAGTGTCTGAGGCCTTATTTGAGCTCTGGTCTTCCTGACTCCAGGCCTGGTAATCTCTCGACTGTGCCACCTAGTTGCCATCCCATGTCAGTAAGAAGGGCTTTACACAAGATTCTTGACAGCTGGTACAGTTTGTTACTTTCATCCTAAGTACTGTGAAGATGGTATTTCCTCTTTTGCTAAAGTAAGCTTTCTTATCCTTGATGATGATCCTTCTCTAACTACCATCTAGGTACACATTTTTTTCATGATGTTTCCCCCATTACTTTGGAAGCTACTTGAGGGCAGGACCTTTTTTTTAAAATATGTATTCCTAACACATCATAGTGTCTGGTGTGTAGTAAGCACTTAATAAATACTTTTTGATTGATAGGAAATGATATCTTGAAAATATAACTGACAACATAAAAATACTTTGTGAATGGTTTGTGATTTTAAAAAAATGCATTGAAATAGTTTCAGGGACAGTGTTTTCTTTGTCTGGAAGTAAGGTTGAAGGACATTTAATAGCTTGTTGACCTTTGACAAGTTACTTAATCTCTGTTTGTCTCAATTTCCTCAACTGTAAAAAGGTCATTAAGGATAACATGTACCTCTCTAGGTTGTTGTGAAGAAAAAAATGATATAACATTTGCAAAGTACTTAGCACAGTGCCTATTACATAATAAGTGTTATGCAAATACTAGATACTATTATTATTGTAGTAGTTGTTGCTGTTTTATCTGAAGCAGCATTCATTATCTTCCTGGCCCCAAACCCATCCTTTATGCAAATTTTCTACTTCTGTTGATGGTATTATCATCCTTATAATCACCTAAGTTTGATTAGCCATCTCATCTCTTCCCACCCAGCTTCACTCCTTTGCTCTCTGGTTCCATTATGCCTCTCATTGGATACCATCTCTAACCTTTTCAGCTTCTTTTATATCGTGAACTCTCTGAGGGCAGAGACTGTATTGCTTCTTCTTCTTCTTTTTCTTCTTCTTCTTCTTTTTTTTTTTGTATCCTTGGTGCTTAGGATCATGTCTAGCACATAGTAAGCACTTAATAAATGTTTTATTGACTAGTTGACGATCATCCTTGATTCTTCCCTTTTCCCTCATGCCTCTATCTAACTAGTAGTTAAGTCTTTTTGATTCTTTCCCCATGTATTTCCTATCCCAGCTTTCTCTCCATTTAATTAATCTTTCCCTAGTTCAGGCCCCAATCACATTTGGAACTTGGGCTACTGCAATAGCTTCCTGCTTGGTCTCCCTGCTTTTAGCCTTTTTTCTCCTTTCAATCCTTCACATATCTGCCAAAATGATACTCCTGTTGTGGGGCAGCTAGGTGGCACAATGGATAGAGCTCTGGGTCAGGAAGTCAGGAAGTCAGGAAGTCAGGAAGTAAGACCTGTGTCGAAGTCTGGTCTCTGACACTTAAACTATGTGTGTGACCCGATCAGTTCACTTAATTTCTGTTTGCCTCAGTTTTCTCACCTGTAAAATGGGGATAATAATGGTTGTTGTCCTTCCTGTTCAAAGAGGAATAAAATGACATCACTGCATTGGGGTCAAGATACAGCGTGTCCAACTATGGCTGATCAAACCAATATGAGCTCAGAAGGCTCTATCATAAGTTGGGCACAAGTTGTCCATATGAACATTTGGGTTGGAGATGTCTCTAAATTTACATTCAGTATTCCTTTTGAGTTACTATAATTCTGCTCTGCTTATAGAGTATAGCACCATTTTTGGTGTAGGCACTCCATTCTGGGTGGTTCTGTGCCAGTGTCTCCCGTGTCTCACAATCATTACCAAAGTTCTTTACAGAGACCTTGAGAGTGTCCTTGTATTGCTTCTTCTCACTTCTGTGTGAGCACTCACCTTGTGAGTTCTCTGTGAAATAGTCTTTTAGGCAAAGATATGTTTGGCATTTAAACCACATGGCCAGCCCATCAGAGTTGTGCTCTCTGCAGTAGAGTTTGAGTGCTTAGCAATTCAGTTTGAGAAAAGACCTCAATGTCCAATACCTTATCTTGTGGGATAATAGCACCTACTTCACAGATTTGTGAGGATCAAATAAGATAATAATTGTAAAGCACTAAGCACAGTTTGGCATGTGTTATGTCAATAATAGCTGTCATCATTATCATCATCATCATTATTACACTACTATTGTACTAATTACTATTATTACATAGATGTGACTACTGACACCTCCAAACTATCATTCTATTGCCTCATAAAATACACAAATAGCCTAGTCCTTAGAATCTTGCATAATCTGACTGCAATTACCTTTCCAATGTCGTTTCATATTATTTCCCTTTGAGTTCTCTCCAATGCAATCAAACTGGTGTCAAAGAAAAGAAAATAATAATGCTATATTATGCATTTTAAGCAACTCTGCCAGATGTAATTTTTTATTAATTTAATAGCAATAAAATATCCAAGATATTTATAGCTTAGACGTAGAAATTTCCAAACTGGGGGGGCAGCTAGGTGCCACAGTGGATAGAGCACTGGCCCTGGAGTTAGGAGGACCTGAGTTTAAATGCGACCTCAGACACATAACACTAGCTGTGTGATCCTGGGCAAGTCACTTAACCCCATTGCCCAGCCAAAAAAAAAAAATGTCCAAACTGGCATAATCTTCTCATGCTCTAGGACACGTCCCTCTATCCCAGTAGAGATTTGAAAAAGGGGGAATCTTGCATAAGAAAAACTACAATATGTTAAAATATAGTGATAGGTTAACATTTTAGAATAGTTGCCTAAACACTGTCTCTATCCAAATCCTTCCGTGACCTACCTACCAAGGATAAAAAAAAAGATTCTCCTCCCAGCAGTTAATAACAATATTATCCTTTCAGAGTGGATACCAAAGATACCAGAGCCATTGCTTCAGGGTATAGAAAAAGAGACTTTCCTAAGAGGTATTAATAGCCCAATCATTTTAAAGGGTGGAGGAGACAATAATCTTTTCAAGACAAGAAGTATTCTTTGTTCAGGGCTTTGTTTCCATTCAATGATTCCCATAAGAAAAGACTTTTATTCTTGAACTAACCTTACTTGTTTAAGGGAATCTCAAAATATTTAGTAGAGAAGTTTATTTCTTAATATTTCTCATGCAACTCAAAAGAAGGTTTTTTTGTTTTTGTTTTTGTTATTGTTTTTTAATGTGCTTGCACACTGGCCTCCTAACTGTTAACACATAACATTCTTTGCCTTTGTATACATGAATCAGGAATGTATTTCTTCCACCTTAAAGAATAAGGATCTTCTTTCAAAGAACATCCCATTTTCCATTTCCTGTCAGAAGCTTTGGATTCCCTCCCAGTTATTAGCACCCACTCCCTTTTGAAATTGCTTTGTATTCACTTGCCCCTACTATTTTTTTTTCCTTTTTGTTTTGTATCCTCAGCATCTAGCAGAGTGTCTTAGTTTAGTAGATGCTTAAGAAATGTTTGTTGAGTTGAATGCACAGCTAGATGTGCCCCTGTGCTGATTTAGGTGTGTACTTAAAAGACACAGATACTGAAGAGGATTGAAAAGGCCTGAGGCTATAAATCAAATCTAATGTGTTATTTGGATTTGCTTTAGAAATTTTCAATCCAAGCTGAACCTCTCATAGACTAGTTAACTTTATAGCAGCATTTGGTAATGTGAGTAACAATAGCAGATGGTGGCAATAAGTAGATCTGCATATCATCTCCATTCAAGTGAAATCTAAGCTCATATTTATGAAATTGAAATCCTGGTGGTAGCTGTTGCTTTAGAAAACTAATATATAAAAATGTCCTGAAAAATAGCCTGAGGAATTATAAATGCAGGTCAGTGAGTCATCAAGCACTTAGTGCCAAGTACTTGCCACTACATTAATTTGTATTTATTGATGTGTTTCTTTGATAGTGGCCTTATGTTTCTGCATGTGTAGCTATCCTATTTCTTTCATTGGATTGCAAGTTCTTAAAAGATAGGGATCTGATCTGATCTATTAATTTCATCATTTCATAGTATTTTGTACACAGTAGTTGCTTAATAATACAATTATACATATACATACATATATATGTATACAGGGGAATGAACATTTTTGTGCATAGACTTTCTACATGTTGAAAACATTTTCCTGGAAAGTCCTATTTCTTTGGGCTCTGAGTAAATTGTGGAGTCTAGAGAAACTGCATGGGCTACTTAGGTTTATATAACATTTACTCAGCCACATTTGCAAAGAAGACAACCTCAAGGAGTTTTTACAACATTTACATTTCATTTTTCATATTCTAATTTGCATTAAAAGTTATTTTATCTCATCTGTTACTTTATAATACTTTAACAATTTTACTTCATATTAATTCTTTAATCATAAACTCCTTGAGGAAAGATTTGGAGGTTTTTTATCATTTTTTTTTGTCACCAGCCCCTAGCAAAGTATCTTGCAGACATTAGCCATTTATTAAATGCTTGAATTGAATTAAATTTATGCTGCATTTAATAATTAGTTTTAGGCACTAACTAATCAATAAGAAATTCTGAAACATAGGTGTACAAGGAAGCATGGTAGAAAAAAAATTTAATAGCCTTAATGACAGAAAATTGAACTTAGTGAAAAAAAAAGCTTTTATGTTTATAGACTAATAATGAATTACTGATTCCAGACTTCCTTCCTTTCAAAAAAAATGTAGATGTTGCTGTGCTTCCCAAGCTTTGGTCTATAGACTCTTGAGGGTCAGGTTTCAACTTATTCTAAGGAGTCTACAAATCCATGTTTTCTCAATTAGATGATAGTCATTACAACAATAATCTTGAACTATATGGCATACTCCCACACTCTCTATCTCAACAATTTTGAACACCAAGCTACTGAAGTACAAACCCCATTCCTCATCCCCAGTTACGTACTCCCTTACTTTAATTCCATTCCTCTCAACCTTGCCCCTTCCCAAAGATTCTACTCTAGATCTATCTTCTCCTTCCATTGTACTCTCTTGAATTCCTGCTCCATAACTGTTGAACTTGGTACCAACTTGTACCTTTTCTTTTGGTTTTCTCTCACATTCCAACTTCTCTCATTCACTAAGACCTAGCTCTCGACATGCATCCCTAGCCACCCTTTTTAGAGCTTATTGTACATTCACTTATATTCTGCACCCCTCCACTCATTGGTTGTAATGGGAGAGTTGAAATAGTCCTTACTTCCCATTGCTACTTCTAAACCCACTACCTACATTCAGTAACCTCTACTCCTTTAGGGATAATTTAATCCAAATTTATCAACTAATCAAGATTTTGGTAGCTGTCAAATACTGACTTCTGATATTTTCTTTCTTTTTCCTCATTGAATTCAGTGCCTTGCTCACAGTATTTCTTTCCACCCTAATTCCTGCCCTCATATTGAAATACTTTAATATTCATGTTGACACTCCATCAAATACCCTTTCCATGATCTATCCCTCCATATGACCTCATCCATGCATAGAGATAGTCATGCCATTTTTTTCTCTCCATCACAACCAAGCATTTCATTTCCATGCTTATAAATTCTGAAATTTATTTAACTGATCCAAATCTTTAATCATCCTATCTGTCTCTGCATCTTAAAACCCACAACCCTGTTCTTTGCCTTCACTGTCATGTTTAATTCACCTAACCCACATCATTTTCCCATGTAACCACCCCTGCACTAGTTACTCCTTCCTTTTTTTTCCCTACTTAGTTACTCATAAAATAGTTCAACTCTCTACTATCCTCTAGGCTTGAAACCCCTGCCTTTTGTCCTGTTGCTGATTATTCCTTGCCAAAACCAATTCTGAATGACTTCCAACTGGGTCCAAAAGAAATTTGTCTAATCTCAATTGGGTCTTAGCAATAGAAAGAGAAGGGGAGACTAGGTGGGGCAGTGGATAGAAAACTAGGCTTGAAATCCAGAGCACTCATCTTCAGGTCTTTGAATCTGGCCTGGGATACTTACTTGTGTGACCCTGGGCAAATCACTTAACCCCGTTTAACTCAGTTCCTCCTTTGTAAAACGAGATGGAAAAGGAAATTGCAAACCACTCCAATATCTTTGCAAAGAA
The DNA here is from genome assembly GCF_900497805.2 of Vombatus ursinus. Lineage (NCBI taxonomy): Eukaryota > Metazoa > Chordata > Mammalia > Diprotodontia > Vombatidae > Vombatus > Vombatus ursinus. Next base: position 22,195,646 of record NW_020954594.1, on the reverse strand, counting down.
AACCCCAAATGAGATCACAGAGTCAGGCATGACTAAAAAAAAAAAAGATTCACAACAACATAGAAAGACAATCATTTTATTCCTGTCTAATTAATTTGTTCTCTTACATGCCTAATTCTTTCATGTTTTTTTTCTCCCCATGAATTAATCAGCTAAGGACCTTATCCCATAATTCAACAAAAATTGAGGTCATTCAATGAGATCTCTCTTGACTTCCTTCTTTCTCATCTCATATCACTCAGAACCAACAGTCTCCTATTTGTCAAATCTAATAGCTTTTTCTCAATTCTTATCCTTCTTGATCTTCCTTCAATCTTTGACACTGTTACTCAACCTTTTTTCCTTTCTAGATTTTTTTGACACTACTCTCTCCTATTAGTCTTTGTACCTATTTGACCAATCTTTAGGTTCCTCTGATGGATATCTTTCTATGCCCTGCCTATTAATTAATTAATTAATTTATTTATTATGGGTGTCCTTTAAGTGTTTGTCCTGGGTCTGCTTCTCTTTTCACATGATTCTATCTAACTTGGTAATGCCATTAGTTCCCACAGGTTCAAGTATCATCCCTGTGCAGATGATCCCTAGGTTTACTTATCCAGACCTAACCTATGTCCTGAGCTTGAATCTTATATCATGAAATATCTTTTGCATATCTCTTATTATATATCCTGTAAACATCTCAAACTCATTATGTCAAAAGCACAATTCATCATTTCTTTGGTATTTAAAAACACATCACGACCTTTCTGGCATCCTTTAAAAATAACATCATATTTTCCACAAATTACGAGTAAAAACAATTTTTAAATTCAGGTTTTTTTTTTAAGTTATGAGTTCTAAATTCCATCCCTCCCTCCCACTTCTGAGACAATAAGCAATCTGATAGAGGTTATATATGTGCAATTGTAAAACATTTCTATATTAGTTATTTTGTGCAAGAAAGACCAACAGAAAGAAAGAAAAAGAAAGAAAAGAAAGAGAGAAAAAAGAAGGAAAAGAAAGAAAGAAAGAAAGAAGGGAAGAAAGGAAGAAAGAAAGAAGAAAGAAAGAAAGAAAGAGAGAGAGAGAGAAAGAAAGAAAGAAAGAAAGAAAGAAAGAAAGAAAGAAAGAAGGAAAGAAAGAAAGAAAGAAAGAAAGAAAGAAGGAAGGAAGGAAGGAAACATAGCATGTTTCAGTCTGTACTCAGAAAATATCAGTTCTTTTTCTGGAGGTAGATAGCATTTTTCATGAGTCCTTTGGGGATTGGCTTGGGTCATTGTATTGCTGAAAATAGCCAAGTCATTCACAGTTCATCATAAAATATCACTGGTACTGTTTATAATGTTCTCCTCATTCTACTCACTTCACTTTGTATCAGTTCATGTAAGTCCTTCCAGGTTTTTCTGAAATCTGCCTGTTTGTTATCTCTTATAGCACAATAAATTCCATTATAATTATACATCACAACTTGTTCAGCCATTCACCAATTGATGGATATCCTCTCAATTTCCAGTTCTTAGCTACCACAGAAAAAGCTGGTATAGATATTTTTGTGCAAATAATTTCTTCTCCTTCCTCCCCTTCTTTTTTAATCTTTTTGGGATACAGACCTATTAGTGGTTTTGCCAAATCAAAGGATACGCATAGTTTTATAGCCCTTTGGGTATAGTCCTAAATTGTTCTCCAGAATGGTTGGATCAGTTTACAACTTCACCAACAGATCATTAGTTTACCTTTTTTTACACATCCCTGCCAACATTTATCATTTTCCTTTTTTTTCCTGTCATTTTGGCCAATCTGAAAGGTATGAGGTGGCACCTCAGAGTTTTAATTTGCATTTCTCTGATCAATAGTGATTTAGAGAATTTTTTTTTCTATAGATGGCTTTGATTTCTTTTTCTGAAAACTTCCTGTTCATATCTTTTTTTTGTTTTTTTTTTTTGTTTTTGCTTTTTTGGTTTTCTTTTTTTAGGCAATTGGGGTTAAGTGACTTGCCCAGGGTCACACAGCTAGTAAGTGCTGTTCATATCTTTTGACCATCAATTGGAGAATGACTTGTATTCTTCTAAATTTGACTCAGTTCTCCATATATTTGATGAATGAAGCCATTATCAGACAGAGATACTTGTAAATTTTCTTCCACTTTTCTACTTTCCTTCTAATTTTAGTTGCATTGGTGTTATTTGTGCAAAAAAAAACCTAATCAAATCATCTATTTTATATCCCATAATACCCTCTACCTCTTATTTGGTCCTAAATTCTTCCCTTGTCCATAGCTTTGACGGGTAAACTATTCCATGCTCTCCTAATGTGTATATGGTATCATTGTTTATGTGTAAATCATGTACCCATTTTGATCTCATCTTGGTATACAGTACAGCATGTTGGTCAATACCTAGTTTCTGCAAAACTGTTCTTTCAGCAGTTTTTGTTATATAATGAGTTTTTGTTCCAAAAGCTTGGATCTTTGGTTTATAAAACACTAAATTACTACAGTCTTTTATTTCAATGTATTATATACCTAATCTGTTTCACTGATCCACCACTCTATTTCTTAGTCAGTACCAGATTATTTTCATGATTACTGGTTTATAATACCCTTTGAGATCTGGTACAGTTAAGACACTTTCCTTCACATTTTTTATTGTTGTTGATTCCATTGATATTCTTGACCTTTTGTTCTTTCAGATGAATTTGGTTATTATTTTTCTTGCTCTAATAAAATCTATCTATATCTATAGCTATATCTATATATTGGTATTTTGATTATTATGGCACTGAATAAGTAGATTAATTTAGGTAGAATTGTCATTTTTACTATATTGGTTTGGCCTACAAATGAGCAATTAATATTTTCCACTTGTTTAGATCTGACCTTATTTGTGTGAAAAATGTTTTGTAATTGTGTTCATACAGTTCCTTGGTTTGTATTGGAAGGTAGGCTCCCAAGTATTTTATATTATCTACAGTTATTTTAAATGGATTTTTCCTTCTTTCTTTCTTTCTCTCTTTGTTCCTTTCTTTCTTTGTTGCTGTAATTTTTTCGATAATATAGAAATGCTGGTGATTTATGTGGGCTTATTTTATATCCTACAACTTTGCTAAAGTTTTTAATTATTTCAATTAGTTTTTTAGTTGATTCCCTAATATTCTCTAAGTATACCATTATATCATCTGCAAAGAGTGATATTTTTGTTTCCTCATTACCTATTCTAATTTCTTCAATTTCTTTCTCTTCTCTTATTGCTATAACTAGTCTTTTTATCACAATAATGAATAATAGTGGTGATAATGAACATCCTTGCATCACCCTGATCATATTGGGAAGGCTTCTTGATTATCCCCATTATAGATAATACTTCCTGATGGTTTTAGATAAATATTACTTATCATTTGAAATTAAGCTACATTTATTCCTAAGCTCTTGTGTGTGTGTGTGTGTGTGTGTGTGTGTGTGTGTGTGTGTGTGTGCATACCTATGTGTTTAATAGGAATGGGCATTATATTTTGTCAAAGACTTTTTCTATATCCAGTGAAATAACACATAATTTCTGTTGGTTTTGTTACTGTTATGGTTAATTATACTGATAGCTTTCCTGATATTGAAGCAATTCTACATTTGTGGTATAATCACTTGGTCATACTGTATGATCCTTGTGATATATTGCTGTAAGCTCCCTGCTAGTATTGTATTGTATTTATTTAATTTTTGTACCAATATTCATTGGGAAAATTGGTCTATAGTTTTCTTTTTTTTTAATTTTTACTCTTCCTGGTTTAGTTATCAGCACCATATTTGTGTCATAAAAGGAATTTAGTGGGACTCCACCTATTTTTCCAATCAGTTTATATAGTATTGAGATTAATTGTTATTTAAATGTTTGGCAGAATTCACTTGTGAATTCATGAGGCCTTTGAATTTTTTTTCTTATGAAGTTTATTGATGGCTTTTTCCATTTCCTTTTCTAAGATTGGGTTATTTAAGTATTCTATTTCCTCTTCTGTTAATCTGGGAAATTTATATTTTTGTAAACATTCATCCCTTTCATTTAGATTATCAGATTTATTGGTGTATAATTGTACAAAATAGTATCTGATAATTGTTTTAATTTCCTCTTCATTGGTGGTGAATTCACTTTATTCTGGTGATTTGGTTTTCTTCTTTAATTTTTTTAAAAAAATCAGATTAGCCAATGGTTTGTCTATTTTATTATTTTTTTCATAAAACCAGCTTCTAGTTTTATTTATTACCTCAGCATTTTTCTTACTTTTAATTTTATTATTCTCCCCTTTGATTTTGAGGATTTCTAATTTGGTGTTTAATTGGGGATTTTTAGTTTGTTCTTTTTCTCATTTTTTTAGTTGCCTGTCCAATTTATTGATCTGCTATTTCTCTATTTTGTTGATGTAAGCATTTAGAGATATAAATTTTCCCTTAAATATTGTTTGTCTCTAAATTCTCATAAATTTTTGTATGTCTTCCTATTGCTGTTGTCCTCTTTAATGAAATCATTGATTGCTTCTATCATTTGTTCTTTGACTCACTTATTCTTTAACTTGGTTTCAAGTAATTCTTAACCTAATATTGAGAAAGATTTTATGAGTTACAAACATTATCTTTCCATATGGGAATGTAAATAATTCAACTTTAATAAGTCTCTTATGATTTCTCTTTCCTGTTTACCTTTTCATGTTTCTCTTGAGTCTTGTATTTGAAAGTCAAATTTACTATTCAGCTCTGGTCTTTTCATGAAGAGTGTTTGAAAGTCCTCTATCTCACTGAAAATCCACTTTTTCCCCTGAAGGATTATACTCAGTTTTGCTGGGTAGGTGATTCTTGGATTTAATCCTAGGTCTTTTGACCTCTGGGATATCATATTCTCATCCTTCTGATCCCTTAATGTAGAAGCTGCTAAATCTTGTTTCATCCTGATTATGTTTCTAAAATACTTGAATTGTTTCTTTATGGCTACCTGCAATATTTTCTCCTTGTCTTGGAAACTCTGGAATTTGGCTATAATATTCTTCAGAGTTTTCCTTTGGGTATCTCTTTCAGGTGGTGACTGGTAGATTCTTTCAATTTTTCCCCTCTGGTTGTAGAATATCAGGGCAATTTTCCTTGATAATTTCTTGAAAGATGATGTTTAGGCTCTTTTTTTGATCATGGCTTTCAGGTAGTCCAATAATTTTTAAATGATCTCTCCTGGATCTATTTTCCAGGTCAGATATTTTTTTCCAAAGAGATATTTTATATTGTCTTCTATTTTTTTCATTATTTTGCATTTGTTTTATATTTTCTTGATTTCTCATAAAGTCATTAGCTTCCATTTGCTCCACTTTGAAGGAAATATTTTCTTCAGTGAGCTTTTGGACCTTCTTTTCCATTTGGTCAATCCTACTTTTTAAGGCATTCTTCTCCTCATTGGCTTTTTGGACCTCTTCTGCCATTTGGGTTAGCCTATTTTTTAATGTGTTATTTTCTTCAGTATTTTGGGTCTCCTCTAGCAAGCTGTTGACTAGTTTTTCATGATTTTCTTGCACCACTCTCATTTCTCTTCCCAGTTTTTTTCTACTTCTCTTACTTGCTTCTCAAAATCCTTTTTGAGTTCTTCCATGGCCAGGGACCAATTCATACTTTTCTTGGAGGCTTTGGATATAGGAACTTTGATTTTGCTGTCTCCTTCTAGTTGTATGTTTTGATCTTCTTTGTCACCAAAGTAAGATTCTATGTTCTGACTTTTTTGTGTTGTTTGCTCATATTCCCAGCCAATTACTTGACTATTAATCTCTTTGTGAAGGTAGGGGTCTGCTTCCAGTGTGGAGAATGTACTGTCTCAAGCTTCAGGAGTTTTGTGTAGCTATTTTCAGAGGTATTTTCAGAGGTATTTCCAGGGACTTGTAAATTTTCAGTTCTTCCAAAGTGGTATGATCAAAGGCGAGGTGTTACTCCTTTCCTGGCCTGTGCTCTGGTCTATGAGTGACCACAAACACTCTTTTCTGCCTAGGAACTGTGAGGAGGATTCCCTTTCCACTGACACTTCAAGCTCCACAATGCCAATGCTCCTCCTCACCCCAGGACTGCCACCCAGGACTGCAACCCATATCCAAGCACAGGCCAAGCAAGAGAATCCTGCCTCAGCACCAACAAAGAGATCCCTGCAATCCCCCTCTGATCAGCCTCTCAATCCCCCCTCTGTCTGTGGGCTAAGAGCTCTGGAAGCAGCCAATGCCCTGGAGCTGTGCCAGGACAGAGGCCAGACCAAGCCCCTGTCTCACTGAGGTCTAAATGACCTTTCCTACTGACCTTCTAAGTTGTCTTTGGCATTTGTGGATTGAGAAGTTTGGAAATTACCAGAGCTCCCCTTGATTCAGTCCACTGAGGCCTGCGCCAGGTTCCATGAGGCCCTGTCTTTGCCTACGTGGCCCAAGTTTAACTGAGCACCTCTCCCAGCCTGGTGCAACAGACCTTTCCCATCAACCATTCAGGTTGTCTTGGCCTGGAAATTTGTTTCATTCTGTCTTTTTGTGGATTCTGCTGCTCTAGAATTTGTTTAGAACCATTTTTACAGGTATTTGGAGGGGTTTGGGGGAGAGCTCAAGCAAGGCACTGCTTTTACTTTGCCATCATGACACTGCCCCCATCTGCTTCCATTTCATGGGAGAGTTCATCCCATTCACATTTACAATTATAATAACTTACTGTGCATTTCCCTTCATTCTATTTTCCCTTGTTTATCCTTCTCTCTTAGCTTTCATTCTGTCCTTCCTCATAAGTGTTTTACTTCTGATCACTGCCTCCCCCAATCCACCCTCCCTTCTGTTATTCCCAACGCTTTATCACCATCTCTTTTTACTTCCACATAGGGTAAGATAGATTTTTATATGCAACTGACTATGTATGGATTTTTTTCCTATTCTGATGGAAGTAAGTTTCAAGTGCTACCCACCACCAGCCCCCCCGTCTTCTCTTTCACTGTAATAGCTCTTTCACATCTCTTTTATGTGAGGTAATTTCCCCTTTCTATCTCCCCCTTTCTTCTTCTTCCAACACAATCTTCTTTTTAATCTTTAATTTCTTTCTTTCTTTCTTTTTTATATCATCCTGTCATAATCATACCTGCACACACTATGTCAAGATATACTTCTTCTAATTGCCCTTAAAAGTTATAAATATCATCTTGCCATGTAGGAATATAAACAGTTTAACATTATTGAATCACTTGCATTTTCTTTTTTTGCTTGTTTGTTTGTTTCTTTTTCACCTTTCTAAGTTTCTCTTCAGCCTTGTATTTGAAGATCAATTTTTTTATTCAACTATGGTCTTTTAATTAGAACTGCTAGAAAGTCCTCTATTTTATTAAATATTCATTAAATATTTTTTTTTAAAAATCATTAATTCCCAGAAGGATTATACTCAGTTTTTCTGAGCATATGATTCTTGGTTGTAATTCTAACTCTTTTCCCTCCCAGTATATCTTATTAGAAGACCCCCAGTTACTTCAAGTAGAAGTAACTAAATCCTTTGTAATCCTGACTATGGCTCCATGATATTTGGATTGTTTGTTTCTGGCTGCATACAATATTTTCTTCTTGACCTGGGAAATCTGGAATTTGGTTATGACATTCCTGGAAGTTTTCATTTAAGGAACTATTTCAGGTGGTTATCAGTGGATTCTTTCAATTTCTATTTTGCCCTCTGATTCTAGAATATCACAGCAATTTTCCTTGATACTTTCTTGAAATATGATGTCCAGGGTCTTTTTTTTTGTCATGGTTTTAAGGTAGTCTAATAATTCTTAAATCATCTCTTCTGGATCTATTTTCTAGGTCAGTTGTTTTTCCAATTAGAAATTTCATTTTTTTTCACATTTTAAAATGTTCTTTTATTGTTTCTTGATGTCTCATAAAGTCATTAATTTTCACTTGTGCATTTTTAATTTTTCTTTTTTTAGGCAATTGGGGTTAAGTGATTTGCCCAGGGTCACACAGCTAATAAGTGTCAAGTGTTTGGTCTGAGGCCAGATTTGAACTCAGGTCCTCTTGACTTCAGGGCCAGTGCTCTATCCACTGTGCCACCTAGCTGCCCCGTGCATTTTTAATTTTTAAGAAATTATTTTGTACCTTATTTTTCATTTGGCCAATTCTATTTTTTTTTTTTGGCAGTTGGGGTTAAGTGACTTGCCCAGGCTCACACAGCTAGTAAGTGTCAAGTGTTTGGTCTGAGGCCAGATTTCAACTCAGGTCCTCCTGACTTCAGGGCTGGTGCTCTATCTACTATGCCACCTAGCTGCCCCTGGTCAATTCTATTTTTAAGGAGTTATTTTCTTTGGTGAATTTTTTTATATCTTTTTCCATTTTTCATTTCTTTTGTCAAGCTATTGACTCTCTTTTATGAGTCTCTTGCATTACTCTAATTTTTTTTCCAAGTTTTATCCTACTTATTTGCTTTTTAAAGTCCTTTTTAACTCTTTTAGGAGTTGTTTGGGTGTCTGATACCAGTTTGCATTTTTCTTTGAGACTTTGCATGTAGCCATTTTGACATTATTGTACTCTTCTTAGTTTGTCCCTTGATCCTCCCTGTCACCATAATGATTTTTTATAATCAAGTTCTTTTTTGTTTGTTTGTTTGATTGTTTGTTTTCTTCATTTTTCTATCTATTTTGTGACTTTGTCTTTTTATGTAAAAGTTGAATTCTGTTACTGTGCTGTCCCAAATTTCTTGTGGTGGAGCTCAGGGCCTAACTGCTGGCTTTCACTGGAGGAGGTGCTCCTTTCTGGATTGTACTGTGGGTGGGGTCTCCATGTTGGCCTGCCCTGGGAGTGGGGTCTTGCTGTTATCCTGCCCCAGAGGCAATTCTTTCTTCTGGCTTGCAATAGAGGTGGGTCTCACAGCTGGCCCATCCTGGGAGCAAGGTCTCTTAGGGATGGGGCCTCACTAATGATCAGCAATGGGGGCAGGGCCTTGCCCGTGACTTGCATGGTGGGGGAGAGAGTGTTTGATCTTCTGCTGGTCTGGGACTGCTGGCTCATTTCCAGGCTGGTGGATTGCTTTGGGGCTTCAAAACTCAATTCAGGCCCCCTGGGTTGTGGCCTGCTGCTGCTACTACTTGCTTACCTTCTGCAGAAGGCCTGCCCTTTAACCTCTCACTGTTAGTGCCTTTTTCTATGAGATCACCTTCCTTTATATTCCAGATTTATCATAGTGCCTGACACAATGTAAATGATTAATAAATCCTTGTTGACTGAATGACTCACTGACAATAGTTAACCTTCATATATCACTTTAAGGTTTGCCAGATACTTTACATACATTATCTCCTTTGATCCTCACATTTCTAAATGATAAATTCTATTATTACTCCCATTTTGTAGGTAAGAAAACTGAAGCCCAGAGAGTTTAATTTGCTCATAGTCCTATGGTTTATAAATGTGTGATATGGGATTTATACCCAGGTCTTCTTGATTCCACATCCAATAACCTATCCTATATGCTCTTTCTAAATCATGTAGGTTTCTAAGGGTGTTTTTGACATTAAAAATGGTCCTCACACTTGAAATAGTTTGCTATTACAGTTGTTTATCACTAGAGCAGCCATCCTGAATGTTGTTGAAGCAGTTAAATTACTATTTAATTGACTAAAATATATTAGTCACAATGACTGCTAGATTCAGTGAGAAATGGTCGAAAATCTGGAAATATCTATGCAGATAATTACTATGAAATAGACGTAAAACATAGCTCAAGATATGAGCTTGTCTTTAAAGACCATATTACAAGATAAGGCCATGTGTATTTGACAGGGAAACAAAATGACATTCTAATGATATTAGTCATCTCAGTGGGGGTGGGGGTGAGTGATAGAAAATCACTCAAGCCAAATATTTATTTTGTATAGCTCTATTTTATTTATTTTATTTTTATAGCTCTATTATATTTTGTATATAAATTCAAATATATATTTATTGTGCCCCTACTATGTGCAAAGCACTGTGCCTAGCACTCAATAGGGCCAAGTACTAACAACAGAGAAATCAAATAGAGATAACTTTTTAAAAGTTAAACTAGAACACCGATATTTTCAGCTTAATGTGAGTTCCTCTTTATTGTTTTTTCAATTGAACTCTGTTATCTAGAACAAGTGAAAAATATCTTTCCTGGATTATTGCTTAATTAAGAGTAAGTTACGAGCTTTTAAAAATTCTCATCTAATTTGTGAGGTTTGAGTTAGGCATTTCCCATGATTCTGTTGTTCTTAACTATAAAAAAAAGTATTGATGCATTCAAGTAAAATAGCTCTTCATCCTTTCTATCATCTGGCAGATACTATAAAAGACACTGTCACAGATGTTGAAAGTTGATATTTAAAAGAGCAAAACATGGCAGTGAGAAAATTCACTTATGGTACTTAATGTCCTTGATTCTGAAAACCGGCTGACTCTCTCTTGCAAGGAAGGCCAGCTGAGTTCACTATGTGGTTAGCAGCAGGCAAATGAAAGTGTTGTACTATTCTTTACTTCATGATGAACCAAAGGGAATTGTCTTGCTTTTTTAATGAGTTTATAATAGTTGTACCAATACTGACACATTAGTTGAATGCACTGGACTGCCAGAGTAGAGAACAGCAGAGCAATTTTAACAAGTTACTAAAAGTATTGCCACTATAGTAGATGAAGTGTGTGTGTGTGTGTGTGTGTGTGTGTGTGTGTGTGTGTATACATACCAAATGTGTGAAGTTGTTAGATTGGGGGAGGAGAATTACAATTAATTTACATTTTAATGCTAAGTACAAATTTTAATTTATTTTGATGAACTACTTGCAGCCTCTCAGAAATACCATTTAAAGGTTCTAGAATGAGGCTAAAAGACAGCATAATCATTGGATGGCATTTTATTGGAGAATAAGCAAGGCAGCTTCAGTGCCCATATTGTTCAAGTGGACTGAAGTTTCCACATACTCAGAATACAGTTGAGGAATCATGAATCTGGAAGTAACATTAAAGGGGACATACTGGTAAGCTATTTATTTGGTTAGACCAAGGCTAACTCACTGTATTCAATAGCCAGTCAACTGCATTAGAAAAACATAATGGTGATTTAACAAAGAAGTCGGAGTGAGAGGCCATGGATAGATCAAAACCAATCTGTTTTCCCTAGTGTAAAAACCATTGAAACCTGTGCTTACTGAGATTGAGCTATAGGTAACTATGCCTCTTTTTTGTATCCCCAGTGCTATGTACAGTACCTGGCACATAATAAGTGCTTAATAAATGTTTATTGAATGAATGAATGAATGAACTTGAAGACTACAGATCCTTGAATCTTTGCTTTGCTACTCATTGTCTGAGAACACTGGACTGGAAGACTTCTAAAGTCTCTTCTAGCACTTGGCACTTCCTTATTTTATCTATGAGCTACTGTTGCAGGGCTTGGCACAGTGCCTACCACACAGTAGGCACTTAATAAATGTTTCTTGTTTGTTCTTCATCCTCAAAGAGGACCAATGACATCAAGAAGGTAATGACGTGACTTGTAGGTGAATTGGATTTAAGTGAGGCAGGTCTGTGCAAAGTCCAGTGGTGGGATATGGGTCCAGTGGTGAGATGGGTCCAGTGATGAGATATAGATCAGGATGACTGGAGATGGCCCTGGGTGCAATGGGAGACCTTGACCTTTTACAGCTAAGGTCTTTACCAGATCTCAGTTTGTCTGAAGTAATGGTCATGCAGTGATTAAGGCTAGGTAAGAAATTAGGCAATTAATGGCCTCTTTTAATTAGTTAAAAAAAATCAATCTGGAAGGGGAAGACCCTCATGGTTTCTGACCAAAACAGAAACATTTGCTATTTACACTTACTCTGAGCCATCAGAACCCAAAGGATACCCACGTGAGGCTTGGACTGGGACCTATTATTGGCCAATCAATGAAAGCTAGAGTGATTTGGGTTTAAGGCATGGTCCTTAAAAAAGTAATCTAGCCTGCAAACCCAAAGATATCTTGCAAGATTTCAGCAATCAAAAGGGCAGAGCACCCACAAGTAAGGGTATGATTCTCTATGTGGACAGAGGAAGAAAAGGCAGAAAAGGAGGGAGAAGAAGGAAGAAGGGAGGGATGGAAAGAAGAAGGAAGCCAGGAAGGAAGAAGGAAGACAAGGATGCCCTCACATGAACCACATGTACACAATTAAGCAATTTTCCTGAGAGGGCCTTGAGGCAAGGTAGATTGAGATGGATAAAAATAAATGGAAATATTCAATAAAATTTGGGTGAAGCCAAAACATAAGAACATCTAAAACACAAGCTTAGATGGACCAAAACAAGACCTGGTTATGAGATGGGGCAACTAGGTGGCACAGTGGTAGAGCACCAGTTCTGAAGTCAGGAGGACCTGAGTTCAAATCCGGCCTCAGACCAAACACTTGACACTTACTAGCTGTGTGACCTTGGGCAAGTCACTTAACTCCAATTGCCAAAAAAAAAAAAATACTTGGGTATGAAGACCAAAAGAAGAATGTTTTGGATGAGTTGAGAAATTGAGGGAAACCCTAAATTCCTTGTAACCACCTCTGATATTCCTTAAGAGTTACTGTCATCTGGGGCATCTAGGTGGTACAGTGGATAGAACTCCAGCCTTGGAGTTAGGAGGACCTGAGTTCAAATCCAGTCCCAGACCAAACACTTGACACTTACTAGGTGTGTGACCCTGGGCAAGTCACTTAACCTCAATTGCCGCCCCCCCCCAAAAAGAACAAAAAACAAAAAGAGTTACTGGCACCAGTCAACATTCTGGGTGCAAATAACCTTTAATTATATAAGGTTAGATTTAAACATTATAATAGTTTTTGCAAATGATGTATCATTTTTTCTCCAACTGAAAACTTAAATTTGTTCATCTACAAATTTGGGATAATAATACTTTGTACTACCCTACATCATATGGTTGCCAAATGAATGAATGGAAAACATTTATTAGGTGCTTAGTAAGTGCCAAAGACTGTCACGCCCCTGACACAAAAACTAGATAGTCTTTATCGTCAAAGATCTTACATTCTTTGACTGTAAGTACATTTAATATTTTCCTATTTTTTATATTTTTAGTATTCAATTCACAAAAGTCTTTTGTGAATACTTTGTGAATATCACAAATTGTGCTTAATACAATTTTATTTTTAATGGATAAAGTGTTGCAAGTTAGGAAATCACTATTTAATAAGGGACTGACATGACTGGAACTAATTGATACTAATGCCTTCATGTATGTTGATAAAGGGTTTAGATCACTTACTGATTCATTAAAAGACATTTTAAAAACACCTACTATATATAAGACATCATGCTTGACACTGTGGGAAATAAAAAAAAATGAGTGCAACATTCTTACCCTCATTTATGTATAATTTATGGTTCTGAAATACTCTCAGGCTGTTGGAAAATTTAATCATACAATATTCATACACACATTTAGTTATGCGTGTACACATAAACTGAACTGAAATTCACAAGGTTGGAGACAAAGTGTATCACTGGAGAAGACAAAGAAGCATTGGGACTTAGTGACTGGCTGGTTATAAATGATGAATGGTTACAAGACTATTCCAAAGTCTCACACCTCTGATTGAGTGAATGGTGGTATCACTGACACAAATTTTGCAGTATGAAAGGAATGGAAATAGAGTGGGGAGATTGCAAAATTTTACAGGAGAATAATGATTTTGAGGTTATTTTGAGTTCTAAACTAGTGGTGGCACAAATGATCTGTGGGCACTTAAAGATTCAAAGCTTATATAAGAAGACAGAATTGGAGATATAATTTAGGTACTCCTTAACATCAAGATAATAGCTAAAGTCACAAAATAGACATAGAGAATAGAAAAATAAGAAATTTTGGTCCATATAATGATCTTTTTAGTAAAAAAAAAAAAGTAGCACCATTACTATGAAAGAATATTCAAAATGGTAGCAAGGCAGTAGAGGCATTGTAGTAGAGGAATAAATCTGGATTCAGATCTGAACCTGGCCTCTGAAACATACTGACTGTGTGACCATCATCAAGACATTTAACATCCCAATCTTCTAGGCAGCTATGTAACACTTGTAGAAAAGGTGCCAAATTGCATAGGAAACGGGCCTCCTCATGGCAGTTCCCAATACTAACGAAATCACAGGTCCTGTCTCTATCTCTATCAATACGATGAATCCTAAGCCTGATTTTTCCATGTATCTCAGAGAGGTCTGTTATCTAAAGGGCTTTAGTATAGTCTCAAAATTTATTTTAGTCACACCCAAACACACACAGACTTTTATTAGAAAGAAAGTGGAGACTATTATGAAGTGAAATAATTCTTAGAGGATGAGGAAGTGATAAGAACACCTAAAAAAAATAAGTTGTAGTTACTGATTGAAGTCATTTTCAAACCCACAAGCTGAGAAAATAGTTTAAATCATTAAAATATCATTTCAGTTGTATAAGTAAAGGAGTTGGTATGATTTCTCTATAAGCATAATTCTTTTAAATAAGCCTCCTCAAAAATAAAGAGATGATTTTAGATCTCTCTGAACAGGGAATGATATCCTACCTCATTTTCATCCTTACCCTTATCATTGCTAGCATCACTTCTGTATCTATCTAGGACTACATTTAAACTGCTCTTCAAAATATTATCTCCCTTGCTAAGATTTTCCAATGATGTGCTACCTTTTTCTGAAAGTTTTTTTTCTCATCCTATACCCTGTTTTTGGAGTTTAAACTCAATCCTTTTTATCTAATCTTTACCAAAAAAAATTTCTAAAATAAGTGTTGCTCTTCACTATTTAAATAACATTTTCTAAACAAGGGAAGGCTCTTTACCACTAGCTTTCTTTTTTCAGTTGTTTTAGGCTTTTCTCATGACTTCTATTTTCCATCCAGTTATCATAGCCTCTTCTATAATCTCTCCATTTTCCTGACATCAGTTTGAAGCCATAGGGTTATAAAAAACAACAACAACAACAACAAAAAAAAAAAAACAGGTCTTACTCATTTCCTAACTCTCACTGCTCTTTCCTACTTTATCCATTTCAGAGTCCCCTACCCAAACCTGTGGACAATTAAATTTAACTGCATTGTGAGAGTATTTCAGCACATAAATTATTTACAAAAGGGGGATTTCCAAAGCACACTTCATTTTTCCCTATTAGATTTGAATAGGATTAAAGCTCTGGATCATAGGACTACTGCCACAGGTGACACCTTAATACAATGTTTAAAGTATTTAACAGCACTCTCAGGTGCTATCCTTATTCTGTCACATGCTATCTTTGGTTCATTCCCCAACATTTTCAACTTCCATATTGTAGTCCTGAATAGCTCAGCCACTCTGTGCTCTATTCACAGATTATGCAATTATCCTTAATGCCCAGTTTGGGCTCTGGAGGGGGAAGATTCTTTCTTGTTTTATCTCTATGTAAGTTTTATGTTACCTATGAAATGCATTTATAGAAGATGTCTGTTATTTTCTCTCTAAAATAAAACATATTAGACATTGTAATAATTATTAGCTTTTCTCTATTTCCCCAGCTCATGTGAATAAAATATGGTCACAATAATTTTATAGATGATAGAAGTTACCTATAGAAGAAACATCTTTGACCTCCTGTTTTAGTTGGCCTCATTAAATTTAATATAGTTACTTGCCAGTCTACTTTGACATCTAAAGAGATTACCAGGCTGTTTGTGGGATCTATAAGAAAACTGATATCTCTTAGGAACAAAACAAATCAGTCAAGGACTTGCTGTTTTGCCCCAAGTCCTACATAAGGCACAGAAATTTGAATGCTAGGGAGATGGAGAATGGAACTTCAAACGTGAAGGAGAAAGACAGTCAGTTGTATGAATTGCACATTGGACACTTTATCAAATGTCTTTAAGCACTCTGCACAGGTCCTGGAAGAAAGGAGTAAGCAAGGGATCTGTATGCTATGGAGACAACAGCTAAGTCTTATTTTTAGTGAACATTACTATAAGGCTTCCTCCTTTGCCTAGCATAGTCATTATGTGATCAATCATGTTTCCAGTGTCAGGGGGTAAACATAAAAATATTCCCTTCTCTTTTAGGTCTTGTTCGTATCTCACTATCAGTATAATGTGTCTATAACCCTTATTTTCTAATCATACATTTTGGTCTCTTTTTCTTTTTCATCAGCTTTAATTTTCAAGAGCTAAGCCTCCCTCTCTTCCAGTGTCTCCCATCATGTCTTAAGTTATAATGTCTTTTTCCTAAGAATCCCATAACTCCTGAACAACTCTTTCCCTAATTTTCCATACACACTTTCCTACACAGGATACAAAAAAGCCATTGGAAAATCATATTGTTCTATTGATAAAGTTATGTGTCCTATTATACATACTAATATCTTTCAATCATCTCCAAAAATATATTTTTAAATGGCATGCCCTCATATGATATACTCCATATCAGTGGAGAGGAAAGGAACTGTAGGTAGAGAATGAAGTTAGTTATGATTTTCTGACTTTGCTTAATGTGTGTGTGTATGTATGCGAAAGAGAGAGCATGTGCATGATAAAAATCAGAATTGGGGGATGCATATTAGGAAATGATTCTTGTATAAAGAACAAAAGTCATCAATAAACAAAAACAAACAAACAACCCACTATAGCCACAATATCTTCTACGTGTTTTAGCCATAAACATATAAGCATTCATGCTTGCTATTTCAGTACTTGTCAGAAAATTCTTGCTTGACTTTGAAGTCCATCTCACTACTTCTAGTTGAGTAACATCATATACAAATATTTTCATTCGTGTCCAAGTCTCCATTCTCTGCTCATTTATTCCTCTTGAGTATTTGGGGCAAAAATACTCATTCAGCATTCCAAACTCTATGCTAGGTCTGAGTCATTGATGATGCTGAATCTTGAAGGAATGGTTTAATTTTGAAACTAGAAGATCCAAACCTATTAACAACAGAATGATAACCCCTAAATCTAATTGCATGATCTACTTATAGATTCCATTTTTACAAGACCTATCCTCTACTAGAAATTGAGTGCATGAGAGGTTATCTAAAATACATACAAAGAAATGTGATAAAAATTGATAATTGTGATGCCCAGGATAACTAAGCAGGTAGACTACCAAAATATAAACAAATATACATGCACTTATTTACATGAAAGTCAGCATATTGTAGCAAATGAAATGTTGTATTTGAAATCAAATGGCCTGACTTCAAATCTGAATGACATTGAATAAGATACAGGATTGCAGATTTAAAGCTGAAAGGGATCTTAAATATTCTCTTTTATTATAGTTAAGAAAACTGAGGTCTAAACAGTTTAAGTGACTTGCCAAAGATCATACAGGTAAACAAATGGCAGTGCTTAATAAGCATTTATTAAACTAAAAAGAATTTCACATGACAGTCTTTCAACTATGAAGTCAACCATCATGACATCCCTAAAATTTCTCTTCTCTCGAGTAAGCATCCCAAGTTTTTTCAATAAATTCTCCTATGTTAAAGCAGAAAGATCACTTATTCTGATCAGAGGGACAGAGTAATATCCCACCCTATGCACTACTTGTGTGATTTGGGGAATATCCATGACTCCTTGATATCTTTAGTGGTAAAAGGAAGAAGCTAGACTAGATGACCTGTAAGGTCACTTGCCGTTCTGTATCGACTGTTATTTGATTCTGTGTTCTCAGAATTTTTTGCCATTCTGGTTTTCTCACTCTAGAGCAAAAACTAAATGCAATATTTTGCTTGTGTTCTGAACCAGAGCAAAGGAATCTGACTTCCTTCTTTCTGGACGCTAAGAGTCTTTTAATATTGTTTAAGTTCAGATTAACATTTTTAGTAGTCGTACTATACTATTGACAAAATTGAGTTTAAAGTCCACCAAAGCCCCCAGCTCTTTCTCAGACTAACTACTATCTAGACATATTTCCCCAATTTTTGATCATCTACTTGTGGAGTATTTGAAATGAATAGCAAAACTTTCTATTTGTCCCCATTACATTTCATCTCTTAGATTTGGCGCAATATTCTTGATTAGTGAGAATGCTTTTTAAAAATTATTTTGGTCTTCCAAAGCATTAGCTATTCTGCCTATCTTTGTGCTATTTCAAAATTTGAGTGGCATGTAATCTGCGAATTTATTCAAGTTATTAAAAAAAATATTTAACCAGCATAGTGCAAGCAGAGTTCATTGAAAATTTTCAGTGTAGATCTCATCTGAAGTTGTTTTTTTTAACCACAAGTTACTATTTTGGGAGTCAGACTATTAAATCAGTCATAAGTCTGGACAATTGTCATATTGTCTTGCCACATGAAGAAAAAGGATTAAAGAGTTCAAGTGACTTGTCCATATGGATTCATGCATACAATGTCATATTCTTATCTATTATCAGGTATGAGCCATTTAAAACATATTTTCGAATGCATTTTTACTTCTAGAACAATAATATATTAGACTGCCTCCTAGTAATTAATAAAAAGAGTTGTGTATGTGTTGTACCATCATTTTAAAATCATGGCTATTGTTTGAATATTCACAAAAATTGTGGTCAGATCATCTTGCAGAAATATAAATAAATATTCATTATGATTTATTATTTTTGTACGTCAACATAAATCATTCATTATGGTATCCAAGTAGGTCTCTTATCAGAACCTACACTTCAATCCAACAAAAATGTCAACTAAAATTATCAGATGATGTTATTAGATTTAAATGTAGAGTGCTCTACATTCTAAGCAATTATGTTGAAGTTCTGTCTTTACTGAGGAAAGATGAAAATTTTCACTTTTGATTAGGCAAAATTGTATGTTTCAAGAACTTACCAATTATAATTCAAATATGGATTTTCATTAATGTTGTGAAGATTCTAAATTTAAGTTTATTAATAAATGTACTATATTGAAATTTTAACCATATGAGGAATTTTACAAGAATGGTAGTATTTTTTAAGGAAAGATACTGAAGTTTATGAAGTATTGAAAACCATTTCAGAAGTAATTAATTTACTGGTTCCCAAAATTAACTATAAGTGAGTTTTCTTTACCTTGATTAGAATAATAATTTCTTCATCTTGTGGTTCTTTGAGTATCTTGATGATTATGTTGATGATGATTATAACATTTATAACAGTATTTAAAGATATTCAAAAGACTTTGCAATTATAATCTCTTTTAATCCTCACAATAACCCTTAAGGGATATCACCTCATTTTACAGATGAAGAAATAGAGACAGCTAGAGTGATTTGCCCAGGGTCACACACCTAATAATAACTGTTTGAATCCAGATTTGAACTTAGCTCTTCCTGACTCCATATCCAATGCTCTATCCACTCTACCACCTAGTTGTCATATCTTTGGAAGTCATCTAAATTAACGGAAGTTGATTTTTCTGTACTTTCAGTCTGTGCATGTTTTCTGTTCCAGCATTGGCAAACACATCTTGCAATGTCATGGCAAGAGGATTTAGTGGTGAGAAACATTGACCCATTCAAGATTTTTTTTCAGATAATTATCACAAAATAACTTAAAAAGTGATACTATCAGTGATTTATTCAGGGAGTAGTAAAGGTTTTTTTTTAAATTGGAAGTGGGAAGTATGTAGATAGTTATGAAGCATGTAAAAAAATAATAACAAAGTCTTGTAATGGATTCAGCCCTCCCACAGAACCAGAGTTTATAAGCATCAATATATAGACAATGAGAAGTCCCTATGATCAATAAAAACCCTAAGCAGAAAAGCTTTGCTCAATATGGCTCTTCTGGCTACTTTCAATGTTACTAAATATGGCAAGTACCTGCCCTTCCAGGAATGTACTGTCTTAAACACAGACATTAAAAACTAATGATAAATCTAACTTTTGAGGTACTGCTGGCCTAAGGAACTGAATTTATTCAGTACAGGAGCTATTATTCAGAATCTTAGAGAAGATTATTGTTCCAAATCCTAGAGAAACCAAACAGCTTTGCTGAATGTTATATTTTTAAAAATTGAATCCTAACTTTTATTAGATTGTCATCTTATAATAATCTCATCTCATCTCTCTCTCTCTCTCTCTCTCTCACACACACACACACACACATACATACATACACTGAATGATTAATTGAAAAATTTTGAAATATGTGAGATGTTGTGGAGTCCAAAACCAAGCTCGCTATCTAAAGATTGACTAAATAAAATCAGAGTCCTTCCTTTCATATCAGACTACTTTTATCTAAATTACAGTGAATGAACTATCAACCCTTAAAATTTTATGGCAAACCTGTGCTCTTCTCAAGAAAGAACCAGTTTGCTATCCACAAACAATGAGATAGAGTTTGAAGTGCATGTTTTATATTACTATTGATTATTCATTTTTTCCAATAGTGTCAGGGCTATTTCAGCAGACCCCAAAATCTTCACATTAAAGTCCTTTATTTGGTCTTTTACCTGCCAGAGTAGGTAACCAATCATTTGGCCTGGGCTGTTGAGTGCTAAGTGAAATATGCTAAGCTGATTCTTGCATTACATTCATTATAGAGCCTAGTAAAGTAATAGTGGTAAAAGATCACGTTTTTGGATTACCCTTCTTTTTTGTAACTTTTTATCCAAATGTCCATTATCAAATGATGCTTATCTTTAAAGTGAACGGCAATGTGAATGTGAAATCTTTTTAGACTTCACCCAAATTAAACTGAACAACCATTAAGCTCAGATCTTAAGATTTCTCTCAGTATGCCTTATCTATTTCTTTCTCTGTTGTTACTCCTTCAATTCAACTATCATCCTCTATTCCCTTCCAGTGGCAGATAATTACTAATTGTGAAGTTAGTGGAAACTTGTGGATTTTATTGTCTGGCATCACATAGAAAAAACGCTTGAACAGCAAGTGGAGCAATAGATATTTATTAGAAAAATCCATCAGAGAAATCAGTGGTAATTTGGGATTGGTTCACATAGAAGAAATGCAAATGCTCTGCACAGACCAGAGCTGATCAGAGCAATCACCAGGTAGGTAAGGGAAATTGGATGGCACTATGAACATCCTTTTTTTTTTTATTTTGGTTAACTGTGGAAGTAAAACAAGTTTACTCTATACCTATTAGGCTTTGGCCATAGTAATTCATTAGAGTTCAACAAATGTTTACTATTTGGTGTATTGAAAACTAGGTTCTTTGAGAGTTAAAGAGATGAACAAAGCAAATGTCATTACCATGACCAAAGTTAGTTATGAAACAGTAAACAGTAATCTCTGTTATCACTATAGCAAAGCACTCCTTTCTTATAGGGATAACACTTATAAAGGAGTTACACTACTCCACCACTAGGGTGGTATGACAGCTACTTTCAATGGGGAGATCTAAGATAAAAGAAGAGTAGAACTTGCTGCCAGGGCTAATAAACTGGCTACTACTGTGGAGCCTTGTGCATGTAAAGAGTAACCCTGATTCAGATAACTTCCAGGGCTCGGGAAGAATGGACTTAGACTGTTTGCAATCCCCAGGAATTTTACTTGACAAGTATAATTCTCTGTAAGTCTTTCCTGATATGTTGACCTTTTTGAATCTGACCAAGTGAGGCATTGTGTGGTTTTGGTGTTTTACCTCCCCAGGATGCCTTGTCCCTTGTGTCTAGACTAAGTACACCACTGCTGCTTGAAGGTGAGTTTTCTAGTACAGGAAATCTTATATGATGAAAACTGTCTGAGACATGGTAGGCTGAATTTCTGATATTATATGTGTTTGACTCTGTCCCATGAAACTTGGGGTGAATTTGCAAGGCTAATACATAGAGACAAGATCTCTGCCCTCAAGAAGATAATATCATGAATAGTATTATTCTGTTCAAAGGTATTTAATATTTGTATAATAGAAAATTTTCCCACTTTCCAACATACTGTTTATTCTGGAAAGAATTGGGGCCACACTAAAATAATAATAATAAAAATAAATATAATATTTACATATTATATGAATATCTATATGTTTTATCTGTATATTAGATAAGCACTAGCATTGTGCTTTTTTTTCATAATATGCCAAAAAGAAATCTTTGATATGATGTTGGTAAGCATTTATGTTCTATTAGTGTGCCAATATGAAAACAGTCAGATTATCTCTGCTTAAATTCATATAACTTTTTTAGCACAAATGGAAAAAAATAGTATTATTAGCTTTTGCTTGAGCTAAAGATAATAATTCCCTACCTGAGTATGAACTAGACCTCCTATCTTTCTTTGGAGATTTAAAATCTTCAAATTCTCAGTCTCAACATTTGAAGGTCTCAAAAGAACACTCAGAAATAATGTTTCCAAATCCTAAATCTAGTTTAGATTTTTAACATTATCGGAGAAAACTACCATGGACAACTCTAGGCAGCACAGATTTAGCATGTCAGCTGACAAAAAAGAGAGTGAAAGTCAAGGAGAAAGAATAATTTGCAGGGTTTTGGAGTGGTAAAAATCTATCATGAACTGATAAAAAGCTATGAATTGGTGGTCAGGAAACACTGTTATAAAGAATTTGTTGTTTTGGTCTGTTTTGTTTTTTTTTCTTGCAAATCGAAGGAGGCTTAAACTCTGTGTGGCTCAATAACCTTCTTTCAAAATGTTGATATTTCAAATAGTTTTAATTGGATCTAATTGGCACTCCATGTATTAACAATGTAGGACATAAGAAGTGCAAAATATGACCTTAAATAGTGATTGTCTCTACAATAGGAAAGATGCTCTCTGTTGTCCATTGTGAGATAGCCTTGGGGGCTCCTGGGTCAAAGCAAACAGGTCCTAAAAAGAATGTAATTATTAGAAAAATAATAATAGCAAGTATGTTATTGGTGGGAGGAGGTGGTGGGATGGGGGGAACGATATACATGTAAATGTATATGTATGTATGTATAGATGAATTTTAAAATTCTTATATCTAATTATTCTCTAAAATAGCAATATCCATCAATACTTTGATCTAGAAGCACCTCTGATAAAATAATGTGTGTTCCCTTAAAGTAATAAATTGCTATTTTTTTATAGTTTTCAAGACTTAATTTTACATTTTTTTAAAAATTCATGAATTTGCTAAACATTTTACCTATTACAAATACTAACCAGCATTCAGTTTTCAACTGCATTGTATGAGATGAAATAATAAAGGATTGAGACTGATTTCCATAAGCTGTGTAAGAAAATCAGTTTCATTATTGCATGGTCATATTCCAAAAATGGACAAAAATATGTCTGCCCATTTGAAAGTACTTTTTAAATATGAATTACTTAAACAATTCATCTGACTGCTAATTTGGAGATTGGCTTCTGAATACAAAGTACATTTCCTAATCCCCAGTATGAACATTGCCTTAGGTCCAGGGTTGGCCAAAGGCTTTGTCTTTGATAAGTCTTTGCATCCTAGTTTATGCTAAGCCAGCTGTTTTATGTGGCATAGCTTAGCAGAAACTCCTTTTCATAATTTGCTAATTAAAACCATAGCAAATGCTTTAAAATTATTTTATTATTATTTTAATAAATGTATTGATTTTTTTGTTTTGTTTTGTATCATGCTATTTTCTGGATATACCAAATGCATTCTCTCCCCTCCCAATAATGAGTCTTTCCTTTGCAATATGGGGGGAAAGGAAGTTGCACAAAACCATTAAAAAATTATTACAACTGGGAGCATATGGAGCATTCCATACCCACAGTGTCCCAATATTTCTATTGAAAGGAGTGAAATGATTCCTCATGTATACTTTGGGGCCAAGATTAAGCATTATAATAGATCAGGATTTAATTTAATTTTAATATAATTTTTTTATTTCAAACTTAAATACAAAATGAAAAAAAGAGGGAAAAAAAAGCAAACATCGCTATACACACAGCAGACCATGGGAGAGGATTCAATATAAAACAATATTTCAGGAAAACCTATATAATAAATACTACATATTGTTTTCAAAGCTGCCCAGCTTTTCTTTGCTTCCTTGTTGGTTTTCTTTTGTTCTCTTCTGTGTACCTTTAACTTTGTTATCTCCCTCCCTCACCCTACCCTAAAGAAGGCTGAAATTGGGGAAGCTAGTTGGCATAATGGATAGAGCACTGGACCTGAAGTCAGGAGGACCTGAGTTCATATCCGGCCTCAGACACATAACACTTACTAGCTGCGTGACCCTGGTCAAATCACTTAACCCCATTGCCTAGCCAAAAAAAAAAAAAATGGCTATAATTAAGCATATGTATGTGTGTGCGTATAATATGTAATGTGTGTATACAATCCATACTATTCACAGACACATATAATCTCCACACTTAATATATAATATATATGCCTATACACACACATACATAGATATCTATAACATATTCATGTAAACACTCATACACGTATATGTAAGGCTGCACTGTACTTATTTCCACCTGTCATCTATTTCTCTGAGGGTGGATATTCGTAGGTCCAAGTCTTTCCATGTTTTTTTCTAAATCAAGTAGCTCATCATTTCCTACACCACAGCAGTATTTCAACCCAATCATATCCTGTCTGAGAGATTATCTATGAAAGTTTTTCCCCCCAATTTTCTGTATTCTTTCTATTCTTGACTACATAGGTTTTATTTATATAAGAAAATTTTAATTTAAAATAATAAAAATTATCCTTTTTACACTTCAACAATGCCCTCCTTCATAATATAGTTTAAGGTCTGATACTGCTGAATCTATTTCTTTTAAATCTTTTTTCCTCGTTTCTTTGATGTTCCTTCCCTTTTGCTCTTCCAAATGAACTTTGTTATAATTTTTTCTAACTCAGTAAAAATTTTTTTTAGTAATTTAATTGGGATGACAATGAATAAATAGATTAGTTAGATAAAACTGTCATTTTAAAAATTATATTGGCTTTACCTACCCATGAACAATAAATATTACTTCAATTATTTAGATCTGAGTTTGTTTGTATAAAAAGTGTTTTAGTTTTATGTTCATATAGTTTCTGTGTCTGTTTTGGTAAGCATATGCTCAGGTATTTCTACTGTCTAGGTATTTTAAATGGTCTAAAACTATGTCGAATAATATTGCTGACACATAGTATAGCTTATTTATTTTTCACTTTTGATTAAATCTATTTTAACTTTAACCTTGTCTGAGATTATGATTACTATCCCTGCTTTTCTTTTACATATTAAATTTCTACTCCTGTCCTTTATTTTATTTTTGCATGTAACTATCATTTTTATGTTTCCTGAAAGCAACATATTGTTGAATTCAAACTTTTAATCTGATTTCCATTTCTGTTTTGTGTATAAATTCATCCTATTCACATTCTAAGGTACAATTACTTGTGTATTTTCCTCCTTTCCCTTGCTTTCCTCTCCCCCACCTTATCCCCTTGCTGTCTTATTTCTTTCTGAATTTTGAAGATTTGTGTGTGTATATATGTATATATGTAGATATGTATGTATGTATTTATGTACATGTATTTCTCTCTTTAACCTATTCCTGATGAAAGGAAGGTTCCAGCTAATGTTCCAGCTAACCATCCCCCCATTACTGTCTTCTGTATCATTTTTTTTCCTTTTATGCCTCATTTGTATGAGATAATTACTCCTTTTTGTCTCTCCCTACACATTTTTTTTTTTAAGAATTACCCCCATCATACTCAACTCAGGCCAAGCTTTCTTTCAAAATACCCACATATAAATGATAGTCTATGAAAGAACTGATAATATTTTCGCATATAAGAAGCAAACAATTTGACCTTATTGAGTCCTTTATATTTGGTCTTTAATGTTTACCATATATTTCTCCTGGATGTTGTATGCCAAATTTTCACTTTCTGTTTTTGTTTTGTTTTGGTTTTTTGTCACACAACCTAAAAGCCTTTCAGTTTGTTAATTGCCCTTTTTTTTTTCATTCAGGAGTATAATTATTTTTTTCATGCAAATTACCCTTGGTCATAGCCCCAGCTCTTTTGCTCTATAGTATTCTAAGACCTATGTTCTTCAATGTAATAGCTACTAGGTCTTGTGTAAACCTTATTGTAGGTCCATGATATTTAATTTTTTTTCTTGTTCCTTCCAATATTTTCTCCTTAACCTGGGAGCTTTTAAACTTGGCTATGATATTCCTGTAAATTTTCCATCATTCAGGTGGCAATTAGTTGTTGTTTTTTTTTTTCTATTTCTACTTTGCTTTCTTGTTCTAGAACTTTAGGGCAATTTTCCTTGATAATTTCTTGTAATATTGTATAAAAGTCTTTTTTTGTCATATTTTTCAGCTATCCAGCTATTCTTATGTTACTTCTCCTTGATTTGCTCTCCAGATAATTTTTTTTCCTGATGAGATGTTTCACTTTCTCTTCTACTTTTTCATTCTTTTGATTTCGTTTTATGATTTCTTAGTGTCTTAGAAAGTCATAAGCTTCCCCTTGCCCAATTCTAGTTTTCAAGGAATTATTTTATTCCTTAAATTTTTAATTCTCCATTTCAAGTTAGTTGACTTACTTTTCATAATTTCCTCGATTGCTCTTTTTTCTATTTTTTTTCCTCGATCTCTCTTATTTGATTTTTAAAATTCTTTTTAAGTTCTTCCATGAACTTTTTTTATGCCTGGGACCATTTGATATTTCTCATTGAAAAAGAAGTGTTTTTTTTTGTTGTTGTTGTTGTTGTTTTTTAGTTCCATTATCTTTCTTTCGATTTGAACCTAGATCTTCTCTATCCCCATAGTAACTATCTATGGTTGAGTTCTTTCTCCTTTGCTTACTTATTTTTATTTATTAATTTTTGTTTTAGTTTGTTTTTAGTAGCTATTAGTGTGATCAAGATGTAGCCCTTAAGTATGAGGAATTATGTCTCAAGTCTCAGGTCCTTCTCATTATTATTTTCTGAACTCTGTCTTGGGGCCCAACCTTGGGCTCTCCTCTCCACTCCTAAGCCATGGTTAGGGCCACACCCACCATATTGCCCTGTAATTGATCTTACTCCCTTCAGTCCTTTGGGTGGCTGCAACCTGTCCTCTCTACCCTAGAGCTGAAACCAGGGACTCTGCTTTCCTGCAAGTGCCTAAAGCTAACAGTATCCCCTCCCCTCGCTGCTGCATTCACCAGATGTGTGGTAGCTCCTGCAGGCAGCCACAGTCCAGGACAGTTCTGGTCAACACAGCTGTGCTTGGCATCCCTCAACAATAGAAGGTTCTTTAATTTTCTCCTACTCCGCATCAGATCCCTACACTCTATGCAAAATGAAAGTTTCTAAGGCTAAGGCTGCCTCTCAACCCAGCTGCCCCCAGGACTTGTTTTTTGTTAATTCTACAGAGTTGGGCTGGAGTTGTTTGCACTTCACTCAGGCTGAACCTCTGCCCCTGAAGTCAGGGGATCTTCTAAATTGTCTTAGGAGTACAATTGCTTTACCCTGTGTTTATTTCTGCTGCTCAATGATGTTCTGTTTTTTTTTTTTGTGGAGAAAAATTTGGAGAAATGAAAGTTTTCTGACCTATTCTGCCTTCTTCCTTCATTTTAATTTTAATGGAGCTTTTCAATTGTTTATAATATCATAGAAATTGTATAAACTGTTTTTTGTTGATATTTTCATTTTGTATCAGTTCATAGCAGTCTTTTCATGTTTCTCTGAATTCCTCAGTTTTATCCTCTCTTATGGCACATTTAATTTATATAATCCAGTTTCTTTAGTCATATTTTGATCAATAGGTACATAATTTGTTTTCTGTTACTATTCTTAGCACAGATGCTTCTCTCTCTCTCTCTCTCTATATACATATATATTTATATATATGTATATATAGAGAGAGATACATATATATACTGCTAGATAGATATATAGTGTGTCTGTATACACATATATACATATATACATACATATATATATATATATAAAGAGAGAGAAAATAGCAGTAGATAATGCTTTAAAAATATTTCCCTTTCCTTTCCTATTTTCTATGCAATCAAAGGAAGTGCAAATGATATTTTCATGGGCTGATAAACATTCTTGAAGATGCCTGTTTGGGAGCATTTCATGAGCAGGGGTCTGATTTAACTGCTTCTGTCGAATTAGTCTGCTGCTCTATCAGGTGATTCTCAGAATTTTAGGTGCCTCAATTTTTACCTGATTATATTAAGTAATCAATGATGGATTTTACATCCATAAAATCTAAAGCTATCCA
Organism: Vombatus ursinus; assembly: GCF_900497805.2. NCBI lineage: Eukaryota > Metazoa > Chordata > Mammalia > Diprotodontia > Vombatidae > Vombatus > Vombatus ursinus. The sequence goes on along the minus strand of NW_020954594.1, from coordinate 22,167,505 downwards.
AAATTTTTCTTTCAAGTTTTATCTGAGCTAATATCTTTAAATGCATAGGAGATAATATAAGTGATCCTATATAAGCCATATTTTTTTATTGGATATGCTTTATGTAGTTTTATATTTAACCCTCATGCTATTTTCTCCTTTTTTTTCAGGGTCCCTCCACATACCTTATAGAATAATAGAAGTGATAAAGGCCTTTCCTTTTCTTCTTTCAGATTTTTTTTTGGGGTTTATATCTAATGTAATTATAGTAGGGTTGGTCACAGAGGGAAAAACATAGAAAGAAAGGAAATTTATTTTTAAACTCTTCTTTCCTCATATTTCTTTATTCATTTATCTCTTCCATTCAGGTATCTTCTGACTCCAAATAGCCCATAGATTTGTAAGCAAAGATCCTCACAAGGAAATATTCCATGTTCCAGAATTATCCCTCCTCAACCTTTCCAATAAAAACTCCCACAGTATTCTGATCTCACTAGCTATTAAGAGGAACACAACTGCTTATTTTAATTAATACTAGGTAATGGTTGTCCATCTTCCAAGTATTCATCTTCCAGGAGGTATTTTTAATATAAAAAAGATAATGTTTGTTAACCCAAATGGTAGAATACCACTGTGGTGCCTCCTGTGTGAGATATCTTTAGGGTGTGAAGGCCTTCATTGTTTCCCTTCATATATTATTTTGCATATTTAGAAAAGACCCTTGTAGAATCCCTATAGAGTGAGTAGTTACCTTTGATTCTAAGCTTCACCTTTTCATAGTGCCTAGGAAGGTAATATATATTGAGAGTCATCATCAAAACTTTACACTCTATAGATTTACACGATCCCCTTGTGCATCTCGTGCGTTAGAGAATTGGTCTCATTATTTTTAGCAGCAGAGATGACATACTTGCCAGGAAAAATGTCAGGGAAAGTTTAATTCTGTTATATGCCATTGGAGAATATTTTGAAGCTGATAAACTCTTGATGCTACTGGGTCTTTTTGTTTCCCTAAAAGCTGCTGCTTTCTGATTCCCAGCTGCCAGAGCCACTTCACGCACTTGAGCAGTAAGACAAGTGAGGGCACTCAGGGTTCTCAACTTCTGCAAAAATGAAATTCCATTTTCGTCTTCAAATGAAGAATCAGCTAGTGCAAAAGGTCACCACATCTTTCTGAGTCCCCTTTGGTGTGTTGGTCTGAGATGCAATAAGGAAAAAGCCACATAGCTGTGAATCGGGACACTGAGCAATTTTTATGCCCTATAACCCTCTGATCATGATAAAGAAGGTGAATAAAGTGATAAAAGCTTTTTGTTTCCCAGCATCTATTTTTTTTCTTGGTTTCTATCAGCAATATATGGTTTAATTGGAAAGATGCCAAAAATCAGTGTGAACCCACCTTCCGTTGACTTGCCATCTAGCCTATATTTTGACATGATAAGTAATAACCCTGAGTAAGGTAACTAGTTCAGATTGCATGGTATTTTGCCAATGGAAAGAAAACCTGATGTGGTATTGGATGACGTAGTTTTGATTTCAGGTCTGCTACTTACTGATACTTGAGTCATGAGGATTTGGCTAGTAACTATATCTCTCAGAGCCATGGATCCTTCATCTGTAAAATGTGGGAAATATTGGCACTGCTTATTTCACAGAGTAGTTTTGAGATTCATTCATTCATTCATTCTGTAAGCATTTATTAAGTACCTAGTATGTGCCAGGCACTGGGCTAGGCATTCAGATTACAAAAACAAAAATGAAACTATATTCTCATAAATTTTATATTATTCTTTTAGTGGGGTGAGTGGAAGAATGGTCACAGTAGATACATAGTCAAGTAAAGATTTTACCTGACAAAATTCAAATTTTCAAGCATGATAATCAGGAAAAATCAATTTTTGAGGGACTAGGGTAAAGACATGCACACTAATATACTCATGCACACTAATATACTGTATTAATGTGGCATAGCTATGATATTCTGGGTATCATATTGTAATTATGCAAGAAAAAAAATGACTAAGCCATTCGTATACTTTTACCCAGTAATCCCACCATTGATCATATGCCCAAAGGGCCCCAAATATTAGGACAGAATATTATTTAGATTGTTAGCTGTATTCACTGTTTAGGTGTTTTATTTTTTTTTTCAATCCAGAGTCTAGTCCAGATTGGTTGAGGGGAGGTGAGTAGTTAATGACTGGATAAGCGATAGTGAAATAATTGTGATATAAAACCAAAAATTGTATGTGTATGTGTATATATATACATATATATGTATGTACACACATATGCATACATATGCATATATATGTAAGTGTGTATATGTGTATGTGTATGCATATATACCATAACACCAGATAAATATGCACCATATGATAAGAAGCTGCAAAGTAATTTTGGAAGGGAGAAGCACTAGCAACTGGAAGAATCAAGATCAGATCATGAATTTGAAAATACTTTGCAAGTGATGAAGCATAATACATGTGCCTAAAGCTATTCATATTATTTTATTATATAATCACAGATAAAAAGAAGTGAGATATGTAAGAAGTCATTTAGGCTACTTCTTTGATTTCATAGATGAGGAAACTGAGACTCGGTATGATTAAATTACTTGCTCAAGGTTATATAGGTAGCAAGTAGCCAGTCTATGCTTTGAATCCAGATACTGCTATTTATCTTCTGCTTCTGGGTTTATTTTCCTTTTTCCGTGATTGAATAAGATGCTATGAACACTGGAAATATTTGTGATACCTGATAAATTAGCCTAACATCTATTTTTTTCTTTTTTCCCTAAGTTCAGATCTTTATATCTCTTATTCAAACACTCCCTTTCCCCTACTGAAATTGAATTCTCCATGGGACAAATAAAAGCACTAAAGTAAAAAAAATCTAATACAACAAATCCAACTAATGATGCAAATAATATTCTGTCCTAGCAGGCTATCACTTCACAACTCTGAGGTAAATACTATGCTGCATGTTCTGGGTATATATTTTCAATTTGCCTTTCCTCAGAGTTCAAGTTCTTTAGCTTCCTTTTAGTGATATTTTCATTGAAATATCTTTTGCCATTGTGTATGTCCTTTTCTTGGTTCTTCTTAATAATTATTTATAGGGGTGTGCATCAGTACAGACAAATATTCCTATTTTTCTTTGAATTTTAAATATGTATTCATTTTTATTGTATTATAATATTCTGAATATTTAATTACTCCTAAACTTATCTTGTAAATTATTTTTTAAAAACAAATAGCTGATATCACCCTGATCTTCTTTTCATGTGTATCTTTCTGATTAAAGTCAAATTCAGGGGAAATTCCAGTTAATTGAGGATCTCATTTAATGGAGTTCTTGTGAATTGTATCTTTATAGTATAGAGGTGACTAATAAATGGCTATATAATATGTAGTTTGAATGAGATCTTTCCTCTCTTTTTTTTTTCCTCGTTCCATGTTTGAAGATCTATTCTAACAGATAAGAAGGAAAATTGGTGTATCATCTCATTAGCTACCAGGCATATTTATTAGTTACATGAGTACATGCATATTATGGCTACCTCATATTTATTTGTAACTTTTGAAAAATGTATTCAAGAATATAGTTTCTATAATCAATACTATTTATATTTTGTATTGATTATATTTCTGAATTGAATATTGTCTTTGAAAAAAGCATCATATTTTTATCTCCATAAAAACTAAAAATAATTTTAGATAAAAATAAAGCAGTGTATATGGTTGTGATCTTCTTCCATTTCCTTTCTTCCCATCATGAGGTGAATTTTCAGACTTGATTGTTTATTCAATGGGTAGCATTCTAATTTGGTCTAAATGTGAACCCAGCAGCAACAGTTCAAGCAAAGTATAGAAAAACTTACCTTATGCAGATGTCACTTTTTTTGTGAAGGAGAATGATATATTGTCATTTTCCATCTTAAGTTATTAATAATGTCAAACCCCACATCATCTATACAACATGAAAGTGTGGGGAAAAAAAGCTTCAGAATTGTAGAGCACTGAACCATCTCTGAAAAATTGTAAGCAGAAATTATAGAATCATAGGATATGGTGCTGAAGGTATGAATGCACTTCCGTCTTCCCTTCATTCTATTTTCTATAAGATGTACTGAAAAGTAAGAGAGGGGGACATCTTATAGTTGCTGTCTCAGACAAGAGGAAACCAATCTGATGGTCAGTAATATCAAGAACAATTCCCCTTGTTGACTTTAACAACAGATTAGGTCTCTAATTCTATTTAAACATAGTCTTAATTTAACTGCCCTACCAGAAAATGTTGAGATTGGATTCTGCTCTAGTACCTGAACATAAAGAATAATCTGATGAAAAAAAAAAGTTTCCCAATACTTCACATATGGGAATTTCTGTTTTACTCAATCCTTTATGTGTTTCTGTGGGGCAAAACAATACCTCTTTCTATAACTTGTTCTATAATAGTGGAAATAAGGGTACAAGTAATATTTCTGGGTTTATATCAATGCCTCAGTTTTCCTTCCTTGTACTCAGGAAGGCAGGAGTTGCTGATTCAAATCTTTATTGCTGGCTACCCACTGATGCTCCTCTTAAACCCCGAGTGTCCCTGCACATTCATGTTTTCCCTTTGGATTTTTTTGGTGCCCTTTGTGAAAAGCAGAAAATGTCTCTTTTGGATGTTGTTGTATGAGGGGCATAGTCTTCCCCAATAAACATATTCATTAATAACCTATGAATGTGTCTGGAACTATGTTGGGTGATAGATTTAAAAATTGAAAAAAAGAAACTCTTGCTGTACTCAAGAAGCTTATTTTCTATCATAACAACAATGAAGGTGATGGTGGTGATGATGATATCTATCATTTACATTGCACTTTTTGGGTTTGCAAAGAGATTTACAAATATTTTGTTTTATTCTCACAGCTATTGTTATCTATCCAATAATAATAGCTTAACACTGTGCCTGACACATAGTAGGTGCTTAATAAATGTTTATTGGCTGACTGACAATGTGTTAATGAACATGTGCTTTTACATATGGGGAAATTAAAACAGAGAGGTTAAGTAACTTGCAACTAACTAGCAAATATCTGAAGCCATTCTGACGTCAGATCCAGCGCTCTAACCACTGTGACAAAAGTCTCTAGCATGGGAGACAACATATACTTTTGCAAGTATAGAAAATAGTACACAAATAGAAGATAATTTCTGAGGAAGGTAGTAAGGCATTAGTAACTGTGGGAATCAGGAATAGCCTCAGATACAATATATTGCTTTGAGCTGAGCATTGAAGCAAGTTAAGGATTCTAAAGAGCAGAGGGAGAAAGAGAATTCACTCTAGGCATAGGAGAAACCCTCTGCAAAGGTGTAGAGATGGAGGAGAGGGCTGTATGTGCAGAAAAGTATGAAGGTCAATTAGCTAGAATGTAAGGCAGGCTGGATCCAAATTTGCAAGGGCTTTAAATGCTGAGAGGGGTTTCTGTTTGACTCCAGAAATACAGTAAGAAGGAGCCTATGGGGTTTATTGAGTAGTGGAGTGACTTAGACAGACATGCCCTTTAAGACAATTAACTTTGACAGCTGTGCAGAGGATAGTAGAGAAGAGAAGCTGCAGTCCCACTTTCTTCTTCAAATATCTTCTCATGTGTATTGGGGCCAGCAGAGTCTCTGTGACAACAGTTGCTTTCTCCTCTAGATCATTTAATTGACTCCTAATTTTACATATTGAGTAAATGATATCTTGAATAGTTGAATGATATACCTAAAGTCACATAACCAGTGATAGAAAGGGCTGAGACCCGGACCCTTTTGATTTCCAGTCCAATGCTGTCTTTACCAAGCCAAACTACCTTTTATGAATGACAAAGCTGAAACCTTCAGAAGTGAAATCTAATGATTTTTAGCTTTAATTTCAGTATCTTCATTTAAACAAGCAAAAACACCTCTTGTACAGGAGCTTCATCAATAAATATAATAATCACTATTACCTTGGATTCTATCCGAATGCTTCACTTAAGACCTAAAAAGAAACATTTGTCCTTTGCAGTATTTCCATTTAGCATGGCAAAATGTGGGGTTGGATTCTTGTCAGTGATTCATTTAATTTGATTTATCAACCTTGCATTTAGCACTCACTAGGCACAGGACATGGGTGTGAATATATATATATGATAAAAGGAAAAAAAGGTATGGCATCCACTTTAAAAAACTGAGGATGTTTAGCCTGGTAAAGAGAAGGCTTAGGTGAGGAATTGGGAAGACCATGATAGCTATCTTGAAGTGTATAAAAATTTATCACCTAGCATAGCAATTATACATGTTCTATTTGACATGGGAGGGTAGAATTAGGTGAAATGGGTGGAAATAGAAAAGAGTGAATTTTGACTTGACACAAGGAAAACCTTTTTAGGAATGTAAGTTATCCCAAAGTAGAATGGGTTAACTCTGGCAGTAGGTTCCAAATCACAGGAAGTCATTAAGCAAAAGCTAGATGACTACTTAACCACGTATATCCTTGTATGATTACGTAGATTTAGAATTAGAATAGATATCAGAGGTAACATTGAGTCCAATCCTTCCAGGTTACCTGCAAATATATACATATCTCCCCCAGCCCAATCCCAAAATGAAGTAACAACAGCAAAAAACACCCCACTTTGTCCTACCAACCCCACTAGCTATCATTCGATATTTATCCTCTCCTTGGTTAAATTCCTTAAAAAATCTGTTCATCTTAGATGTCTCCCCTTTCTCTCATATTACTTTCTTTTTAACCCTCCGCAACCTGATTTTCAACCTAATCATTCAATTGAAATTGCCACTTCTAAAGTGACCAATAATCTCTTAATTAACAAATCTAATGGCCCTTTATTTCTACCATCCAGTCGTCTTTGTGCTGCAGGCCCTCATCACTTCACACCTAAGCAATAGCCTTCAGATTGGTTTCTCTGCCTCAAGTCTCCCCTCACTACAGTTTATCTTCCATTCAGTTGTCAAAGTAGTCTTTATAAAGTGCAGGTCTAGGGGAAACTAGACGGTGCAGTGGATAGAGCACCGGCCCTGGATTCAGGAAGACCTTAGTTCAAATCTAGCCTTAGACACTTGAGACTTACTAGGCAAGCCACTTCACCCCATTGCCTCACAAATATATAGATACAGATATATACACATATATGCACACATATACACACACACACATATATGTACATATACACATATATGTATGTTATATATATGTATAATAAAAATTTTTAAAAATTTAAAAATTAAAATTCAGGTTTGATCATATCACTCCCGAGTTCAAAAGGGGCTCCCTATTATCTAGAGAATTAGATAGAAAATACTCTGCTTTGTTTTTCAAGTCCCTTGCAACCAGGCCCTGTCCTAACTTTTTACACTTCTTACACTTCACTCTCCTCCACATACTCTTTGGTCCTTTGCTACTGGCCTCCTTTTTGTTCCTCACACACAACACTCCATCTTCCAATTCTTTGCCTTTTCATTGACTGTCTCTGATTCCCAAATCTTGGATTCCCTGACTTGCTAAATCCTACCTGATATAAGAAGTCTTTCCCAGTCCTTTCCCCCACATTTTAGTGTCTTTCTTTTGACATTATCTCAATTTATCATACAATTATCTTGTATTTGCTCAAAATGATCTATTTATCTCTTGTGATCCTCTTTATTCCTTGTTTGGATATGACTTTTTCTCCTTTTCTTAGATCTGATAAGTAATTTTCCCCAAATTTCTATGTTTATGATGTAACCTTTTATGTCTGAATCACGTATCTATTTGGAGCTTATCTTTGTGTAAGATATGAGATGTTGGTCTAATTTCTTTTATAATTCTGTGCTGTTTTCCCAGCAGTTTTTGTTAAATAATAAGACCTTATCTCTGTAGTTCTGGTATTTGTGTTTATCAGAAACTAAGGCATTAGATTCATTTGCTTTGTTTGTTTTGTTTGTTTGTGTACTTAAAGTGTCCTATTGACTGATCTTTCTATTTTGTAACCAATGCCAAAATATTTTTAAAATTGCTTCTTTGTTAGGATAGTTGGAGATCTAACACTGTTAGTCCCTGACTTTATTACCATTTCTTTTCCTCCTTTCTCCTGAGATTCTTCATCTTTTTTTTTTCCCTACATATGAATCACATCATTATTTCAAAAACAAAGTTCATCAATAAAACTTTAAAAAAATCTTGCATTTTTGTGGTTGTTTACATGTTTTCCACCCCAAAGAGTTTGAGTTCCTTCAAGGTGGGGGTTGTTTTTTTTTTTGTTTATTTGTTTCCCCAACATGTAGTAGAGTGCTTGTCACATAGTAAACACTTGTTGACTCAATGACTTTATTGTACTCCTTATGTGATCACAACAAATGATAAAAAATATAGAATTATGTTCCTAGAGTGATCTTGAATATATCCACCATGTGGCAAGTTCTTGAAGCCAGGAAACATAGCAAGATCAAAACACCCTGAACCTAGTGCTACGTCATTGAAATCTTGCTCTTCCTTGCACTAAACACTTTTGAATATGGTTGGTCATCATTATTGAGTCTAAATCTTGCCTATCAGTAGATATATAGCTAAACCTTTCCAAATAGACACATAGGGTTCATAATATTTAAAGTTAGAAAGACCCTCAGAGATCATCCAATCTAATCACTTTATTTTACAGTTGTGGAAGGAAATTGAGGCTTAGAGTTGTTAAGTTACTTACCCAAGGTCACATAAGCAATAATTAGGAATAATTTAAATTCAAATCCAGGTACTCTAAATACAGATCTAATTTGTTCCCTGTGTTATTTTTGGAACTGTTAGAGATCTCTAAGTGAAGGATATTTTGCATCACATCTCAATGACTTAGAAGCCTAAAGTTTAGAAATTGTAAAATCTAGCCCAAATTTTTCACATTTCATCTCAAGTACATTTTTATTCACTCACTTGACAGGTATTTATTAAATGCCTGTTGAGTATAAAAGTACTTGGCTGGGAACTTGACAGAGATTATAAAAAAAAGTCAAAATATCCCCTACCCAAAGAAGTTTAAATTCCAGTACTTTCTATTAGAGGTGCGGGAAACAACAACAACAACAACAACAGATGAGTAAATTCAAAGTAAGGGTATAGAGATCAGACCTATGATTTGACTGGTATAGCATGCTGTTACGTAAGAAAACTTCCTCTACTAAAATTGGTAGGCTCTTCTCCATAGATTATAGTTTTAGAAGGTAGCCTAGAATACCTAAGTGTTAAGTGATTATCCTAGGGTTAGTAACAAGGCCGGTATTTGTCAAAGGTTGGATTTGAACCTAGGTATTCCTGGTTTCAAGAATATTCTCACTCCATAGCATCATGCTGTTTTTCATACACAGCATATATGCAAAGTGAATCTAAATATTTTAGGTACAGAGTGCAAAGGAGCATTAGCAATAAACAGAATTGTAATAGTCTGCATATAGGAAGTACTCTAAGTTGTGCCTATAAAAAAGTTAAGGATTGTATAAAGAGTAAATAAGAATGGATTGCCTGGGGGCAGAGCGAAGGTGGCAGAGAGAAGTCAGGAAGTTGCCTAAGCTCTCCCCAGTTTCCCTGAGAAGCAACATTAAATCAAATGTCTAAAAGAATTCTAGAGCAACAGAATCCACAAAAAAGGCAGAGTGAAACAATGTTCCAGTCCAAGATAACTTAGAAGAACATTAGGAAAGGTCTGTCTCACTCGGATAAAAGGGGAACGCAGCCTACTGCACATAGTGTATGGGCAAACCAGCAGAAGGCTCTTAGCCATAGCACAAATCAGCAACTGAGACCCTGTGGTCATGGCTCAACAGGCCAGTGGTGCAACAGGCCAACTGTGAGGCTTCCAGCTCCAGTACAGCAGGCAAACTGCCAGCCCTGGAACCCAGGGCACAACAGTCTGGGCCACCCTAGCACAGTGGGCAATCCACCAGCCCCAGAGACCCCAGGGCAGAAAACCAGATATCAGACCCCTGACCTTGGTGGTGCAGGAAACTTGGGACAGTACCCCCTGTATCCCAAGAACAGAGCTCAACTTTAGAAAATGAGCAAAAAGCAAAAAAAGAGCCTTGACCATAGAAAGCTACTATGTTGACAGGGAAGACCAAAACACAAACTCAGAAGAGGACAACAATGTAAAAATGCCTACAGCGAAGCCTCAAAGGGGAATATTAATTGGTTTCAAACCCAAAAAGTCCTCTTGGAAGAAATCAAAAAGGATTTTAAAAAATGAAGTAAATCAAGTAAGAGAGGTAAAAGAAAAATTGGGAAAAGAAATGAGAGTTATGCAAAAGAATTATGAAAAAAAGAATAGCTTGGAAAAAGAAGCACACAAATTGAAGAAAAGAATTCCTTAAAAATAGAATTGACTGAACTGAAAAAAATTCACTGAAGAAAATAACTCCTTTAAAAGTAGAATTGACCAAATGGGAAAAGGAGGTACAAAAGCTAACTGAAGAAAATAATTCCTTAAAAAACTAGAATTAGTCAAATGGGAGCTAATGACTCTATGAGACATCAAGAATCAGTCAAACAAAATGAAATGAATGAAAAAAAATAGAAGAAAATGTAAAATGCCTCATTGGAAAAATGACTGACCTGGAAAATAGATCTAGGAGAGATAATTTACAAACTGTTGGACTATCTGAAACCATGATCAAATAAAGAGCCTGGAAATCATCTTGCAAGAAATCAACATGGAAAAAATGCCTTGATATTCTAGAACCAGGGGGTAAAATAGTAATTGAAAGAATCCATTGATCACCTCCTGAAAGAGATACCAAAATGAAAATTCCAAGGAAAATTATAGCTGAATTCCAGAACTATCAGGTCAAAGAGAAAGTACTGCAAGCAACCAGAAAGAAACAATTCAAATGTCATGGAGTCATAGTCAGAATTACACAGGACTTAGCAGTTTCTCCATTATAGTATCTACGGGCTTAGAATATGATAATCCAGAAGGTAAAAGAGCTTAGATTACAGCCAAGGATCAACTACCCAGCAAAGCTGAGCTTAATTGTTCAGGGGAAAAGATGGACATTCAATGAAATGAAGGACTTTCAAACTTTTCCTGATGAAAAGACCAGAGCTGAACAGAAAATTTGATCTTCAAATACAAGATACAAGAGAAGCATAAAAAAAAAAAATCAAGAAAGGAAAAGAAAAAAAAACATTATATTCAATAAGGTTAAACTGTTTACCTCCCTGCATAGGAAGATGATGCTTGTAATTCTTAAGAACTGCATCTCAATTAGGGCAGTTAGAAGGAGTATACTTAGGGTGTGTGGGTATAAATTAACTTTGATGTGATGGGAGAAGAGGAAAGGAGGAAGCAGAATGGGGTAAATTATATCACCTGAAGAGGCACGAAAGACATATTACAGTAGAAGGAAAGAAGGGAGGTTGAGCATTGTTTGAACCTTATTCCCATTGGATTTGGCCCAAAGAGGGAATAGCATACATACTCAGTTGAGTAGAGAAATCTCTCTTACCCTATAGGGAAGTAGAAGGGGAAAAGGGAAGAAAAGGGTGGGATGCTGATAGAAAGGAGGGCAGATTCAGGGAGGTGGTGGTCAGAAGGAAAACACTGGTGAGTAGGGACAGGATGAAAGGAGAGAGAAAAGTATAAAGAAGAGGGGAAATAGGATGGAAGGAAATACACAATTAGTAATCATAACTGTGAATGTGAATGGGATGAACTCTCCTCTAAAATGAAAGTGAATAGCAGAGTGGATCAAATACCATATTCCTACAATATGTTGTTTACAAGAAACATATTTGAAGTAGAGAGACACACCCAGAGTAAATGTAAGGGGCTAAAGCAGAATATATTATGTATCAGCTGAAGTTAAAAAAAAAGCAGGGGTATGAATCAAGATCTCAGACAAAGCAAAATCAAAAATAGATCTAATTAAAAGAGACAAGGAAGGAAACTACATCTTGCTAAAAGGTACCATAGACAATGAAGTAATATTAATATTAAACATATATACACCAAATGGCACAGCACCCAAATTCTTAGAAGAGAAGTTAAGTGAGTTACAGGAGAAAATAGATTGCAAAATTATACTAATAAGGGAATCTCAACCTCTCCATCTCAGATAAATCTAACCACAAAATAAACAAGAAAGAAAGTAAGGAGGTGAATAGAATTTTAGAAAATTTAGATATGATCAACATCTGAGAAAATTGAATGGGAATAGAAAGGAATATACCTTTTTTCAGTGGTACATGGCACCTACAAAAAAAAAACTGACCATGTATTAGGGCATAAAAACCTCACCATCTAATGCAGAAAGGCAGAAATATTAAATGCATCCTTTTCATATCATAATGCAATAAAAATTATATGTAATAAAGGGCCATGGAAAAAAACAGACAAAACTAATTGGAAACTAAATAATCTAATACTAAAGAATGAGTGAATCAAACAACAAATCATAGAAACAATCAATAATTTCATCAAAGAGAATGACAATAATGAGACAACATACCAAAATTTATGGGATGCAGCCAAAGCTATTCTTAGGGGACATTCTATATCTCAGTGCTTAGATGGATAAAATAGAGAAAGAGCAGATCAATAAACTGGACAAGCAATTAAAAAAGCTAGATAAAGAACAAATTAAAAATCCCCAATAAAGTACCAAATTAGAAATTCTGAAAATCAAAGGAGAGATTAATAAAATCGAAAGTAAGAAAACTATTGAATTAATAAATAAAACTAAGAGCTGGCTTTATGAAAAAAGAAGTAACATCAATAAAATAGATAAACTTTTGGCTAACTTGATTAAGAAGAAAAAAGAAGAAAATCAAAAATGAAAAGGGTGAATTTACCACCAGTGAAGTGGAAATTAAAACAGTAATCAGGAGCTATTTTGCCCTACTGTATGCCAATAAATCTGACAAGCTGATGAATATTTACAAAAATGTAAGTTGCCCAGATTAACAGAAGAAGAAATAAAATATTTAAATAACCTTATTTAAAAAAATGATTTGAACAAACCATCAATGAACTCCCTAAAAAAAAAATTCCAGAGCCAGATGGATTTACAAGTAAATGGTAGATTAATCCCAATACCATATAAACTATTTGGAAAAATAGACAAAGAAGGAGTACTACCAAATTCCTTTTATGACACAAATATGGTGCTGATACCTAAAGGAGGAAAAGCCAAAACAGAGAAAGAAAATTATAGACCAAGTTCTCTAATGAATATAGATGCAAAAATTTTAAATAAAATATTAGCAAAGAGATGGTAGCAACTTATCACGAGGATAATATACTATGACTAGATGGGATTTATACCAGGAATGTAGGGCTAGTTCAATATTATGAAAAAGTTAGCATAATTGACCATATGAATAACATATAATTATCACAATAGTTGCAGAAAAACTTTTGACAAAATATAGCACCCTTTTCTATTAAAAACACCAGAGAGCATAGGAATAAATAGAGCTTTTCTTAAAATGATAAGTAGTATGTATCTAAAACCATCAGCAAACATTATCTGTGATGGAGATAAGCTAATATATATTTATAGTAACTCTTTTTTGGTGAGAAAGAATTGGAAATTGAGGAAATATCTATTAATTGGGTAATGGCTGATCAAGTTGTGGCATGTGAATGTAATGGAATACTATTGTGCCATGAGAAATGATGAACAGGTGGACTTCAGAAAAACCTGGAAAAACTTATATGAACTGATGTTGAATGAAGTGAACAGAACCAGGAGAACATTGTACCCTGTAACAGAAACATTGTGTGATGATCAATTATGATTGATATAGCTCTTATTAGCAAGACAGTGATTCAAGACAATTCAAAAAGATTCATGATGTGAAATGCTATATGCATCCAGAGAAAGAACTAAGGAGTCTGAATGCAAATTGAAGCATACTATTTTCAGTGTGTGTGTGTAGCTTTTCCCTTTTGTTCTGTTTCTTCTTTCACATGAGTAATGTGGAAATATGCTTACATGATTGCATGTGTATAACCTATATCAGATTGCTTGCCATCTTTGCAAACAGGGATGGGAGGCAGGCAGGGAGAAAAAAATCTGAATCTTAAAATTGTATAAAAATGAATGCTGAAAACTATCTTAATGTGTAATTGGAAAAAATAAAATGCTATTTTCAAAAATAAATAAAGAAAGAATGGATTTCAAGCTAGGCATTTTAGATATCCTAAGTAGTGTATGTCAGGGAATGACAGGAAAATGAAAATATTTCTTTCTGCTTAAGAGAGTTAGACATCAACTACAATAGCTACATTTTCCTGTAGAATAAGCCTTGATCCTCTTCTACAATTTTTATATCTTTATGGCTTTCCTCTGAACTTTCTTCCTATTAACTATGAGTATCTTCCAGACATGTTTGTGTTGGTTTATTGGCCATGAGCAATGTGTGAATTTGACCGAGTTCATCTGCACTCCTGAAGCAATAACTCAGAATTCATGAATTATTTGTAAGGGGGTCAGTAGCATACATTTAACTTTTAAAAATTAATTGTATTCATGCCACATTCTTTTTTGAATGTGATACACAGTGAGCAGCAGCATCTTTAGATACAAAGAGATAGGAAGGATTTAGATCTAATTGTATTTTCTTCATGAATATTTAATTTGTAAATTTGGATCAAGGTCAAAACTCATCATTAAAATGTTCCTGTTTGATCAGAGACTTTCAGTGATAGAGAATTGTTAAAACTACACCAAATTGTATTAACATAACTTCAGGTTGAATTCCTCCACCCTTCTCCCATCAGAGTATTATGGAAGTTATTTTCCAGGGTTAAATTTTTCTCATTTTAGAAATTTACAGTGTCATGCACTATGGGTTATTTGGAGTATAAACACACGAAAAAGGTGTCTATAAACACAGAAAAAAGGCTACAGCTATACTGATGGTCACATTGAATTCCTTTAATTTTTTTTGTTCTGACAAAAAAAAATTTCCCATTCTGGTATAAACAGAAGGCTACATAAATTGGGAAGAGTATTAACATATTTTTTAAAAAAAATATACAAATATGTATTCTGCTTGGGCATGATAATTAATACCTATAGTCCTTTTGAAAAAAAAAAAAAAAGACTGAGGCTGGTGCATTGCTTGAGCTAGAGAGCTCTGAGCTACAGTAGGGCTAAAGCCAGTAAGCATCTATACTAAGTCTAGCACCAATTTGGTTAATCCCTGGGACCATAGGTCCCATATAATGTCTAAGGAGAGCAAATGAAGAGCTGTATCCTGTTATGATCTGTAGCCACTCGATTCTGCTTTGAACATGGAGAATGTGGGGGTTTCTCTTCAGCATAATGACCTATTGGCTTCTCCCTTGCTGTTGATGGCAGCCAAATCCCCATGTACTTTAGCATGGCTAGATCGAATCACATGTGCACCATTTATTCATACATGTTCAGTGATGGGATATGGCAAAGAAAAATGTATTGCCTGGACGTAGAAGTAGAGAAAGATTTCCACTGAGAGGCCAGGAAGAAAATTTGATTCATTAACCTCCCTAAAGGGATGTGGTTGGGTCCTAATTGGCAGGTGATCTAAAATATGAGTCAGTTTTCACCAGTTCCCTCTACAGACTTCTGTTTTCATGACCACAGGAAAATAAGTTTAAGACAGTAGAATGATGTTGATTTCTGTAGAGACTCAATACCCTCCTAAAATAAGACATTAGCCTCAAATCACTTAAAGAAAAGAATATTTCCCAGCAGCAGGAAAGGTTGTATAACAATTCTAGAGGGTAGGGACAGGGAGGGCTCAGATACAAAAGATCCTGACTCTAAGCCCCACCAGCATTTAGCCCAATTTTCCCACTATCATTTCTCTTGTGATGCTAAGGATTGAAAGGCCTAAATCATTTCATCATGTCTCAAGTGTACAAACTTCAACATCGTTGGAATTATATGAGGTAAAATGAACTCTCCCAATAATGCAATGTTTTTGTTATTATTATTAAGCAAGCAGAAATTATTTTCTTGTATCCTGTCAGATATTTTGAAATCATGATAATTTGAAGTTATCCTAGTAGATTATTGCCTTTTATCTTTCAATCATCTTAGTTCATTGTGTGCAAACATTGTAAAGGGTGAGTGGTGTTTTTAAGTGGGTAGGCATAGGAATCGATTTGAGTTAATTTATGTTTTGAAATGCCTTTATTTCAAAGCAGAGTCTTCATTCCTCCCTTTTATGCCTTGATTCTCTTTTTTTAAGTGACCCTTTTTTGTTCTCATTTTTATAGCCACAAAAATTTATCTTTTATTGAACAAATTCAGTGTGGCAAAGTTAACCACCACCTAGAGTCTCCATTTTTGGGGAACTCTTTTGGAGATTTCCTTTGTTTCCACAAAAGATACCCCATTTTATCCTGGTTACTTTCTGTCATTTAATTTTCCAAGTTTATCTTTCTTTAACTCATTTCTAACTTTTGTTTTCAAACATTCCAAATATTTTGGTTCTTTGACATTCATCCCTTGCCAAGTACCCTTGAGAGATATAACATGCAAATCATATAATTATTGAATCAAAGCTGAAAAGAGGTCATCAGATCCAGCACTCTTATTTTGTACATGAGGAAATGGAGACTCACAAAGGTGAAATGACCTCTCTATGGTCGTATAGGTAGTAAGTGTCTGTTGCTAGATTTGATAATAGGTAATTTTGACTCTATGCCCAGTCAGTATTTAGCTCAGTTTTCCCATCAGCACTTCAGTTTGTGGTGTTCATTTATTTAATGAAAAATATTAAGTATCTACTATGTATAGAAGAAATATGTAAGAAGTTCCATGTTGTTTATATAAGATGAGGCAATTGGAACTCTGAAGCTCAAAAGGAAGCACTGAATTCCATAAAACCGAGGAGGAAAATCTGGGCTAATGGTGTTGCTGACTGTTTGATTTTTCCATAATAATTTCCTTGATTTATACGTTTCAGGTTTACTTTAGAATAGTAACAGCCAAGAAAACATCAGCTCTTTTGATTCTTTGGAAAAGTGCCCAACTTTTGTGAAATTTAGAAACATTGGCTGACCAACTAAGAATTTTTAATTGATCATTTAAAAACTACTGTAAAGTCACATTTATAATATCAAAACAGAGTTGAAAAAGGAACATTGATTTAAATGTCCCTGCGATTCATGTTTGTTTTTTTCTTTCAGTGAGTTCAGAAATTTTGACTTCAGTGTTAGACAACACTAACCTAATGTACGTTTTAATATGTAACATGAAGTTGAGAAATAAAACAGTTACCTACATAATTTAAGAAACGCATCTTTCAGGGGGCAGCTAGGTGGCAAGTGGATAGAGCACCGACCCTGAAGTCAGGAGGACCTGAGTTCAAATCTGGCCTCAGACCAAACACTTGACACTTACTATCTGTGTGTGACCCTGGGCAAGTCACTTAACCCCAATTGCCTAAAAAAAGATATGCATCTTTTGGACTGAATTATCTCTCAGGTTCCTTCTAGCTTGATATCTGTAAGACTATGCTCTTCAGTTATAACTATCTTAATATTTTAGATGAAATTAATTGTGACTAGAATTTCCTGGAGAGTTATCTTAATTCTCTAATATATTCTGTTATTTCCTAGACTCAGCTTGAGAGAAAAAAAATTCACTTTAGAATTTTGCGCAGCCTCCCCAATGACTATGCGAATGGAACATTGTATATACTCAGCTGAAGTACTGGTCAATTTTGTTGAACCTTTTTTTTTTCTTTGGCCCCTCCTTTTTTGGGGGGTGAGAGGTTATAGGTGATACCTCACTGGATAGGCAAGGCAAAGAGATATATTCAGAAGTGAAGATGATTAAAAAATAAAATATATAGTATGTATTTTAAAGTTAAGTGGAATCTGATGAAATATTATGTTTTGTTATTGTCATTGAGTTGTTTTAGTTATATACAAATCTCAGTGACCTGATTTGGGTTTTTCTTGGCAAAGATACTGGAGTGGTTTGTCATTTCCTTCTCTAGCACTTTTTACAGATGAGGAAACTGAGGAAAACAGTTATATGACTTGTCCAGGGTTACAGAGTTAGTAAATGTTGAAGCCTGATTTGAATGCAGGTCCTCCTGACTCTCCAGGGCCAACACTCCATCTGCTCTGCTACCTAGTTGCCCATATTGTTGTTGTTGAATCATTTCCAGTCCTGTCCGACTCTCTGTGATCTCATTTGTTTTTGTTTCTGTTTTTGTTTTTGTTTTTGTTTTTTGTTTTTTGTTTTTTTTTTCTTAGCAAAGATACTGGAGTGGTTTACCATTTCCTCTTCCAGCTCAATTTAAGGGTGAGGAAACTGAGGTGAACAAGTGACTTGCCCCAGGTCACATAGCTAGTAAATGTCTGAAGCCAGATTTGAACTCTGGTCTTCCTGACTCTAGGCCTGGCACTCTGTCCACTGTGCTACCTAGCTGGTATTTTCATAGAATCAAAGGCCTGAGAGCTCTCCTTGTTCATTTTTCTGCCTTGAAATATTTTATGCAGATTGAAAGTTGACACAACTTTCTGATCCTGAAGTCAGAAAGACTAAACTAAAATCTTTTATCTCATGCTTGCTGCTTATGTGAATGTGGGCAGGTCAGTCTCACAACCTCCTTAGGCTTCTGTTTTCTCATCTGTAGAATAAGAGAGTTCGACTAGATGGTCTTTGAAATCTCTGCTACCTCTATGTCTGTGATTCTATGAAAACTTCACTAAAACTTCACTACTTGTAAATACCTCTAAACAACACCATTGATTTAGAAAAGTCTGACTTTTGTACATTATTGCTTAATATTGCATTCATAGTTCTCCTTCAAAATACCAATCCATTCCTTTTTAATTTCAGAATCACAATAGGCTTATTAGTCTTGTGGAATCAGCATCTACCTTCATAAACAGTGCTTCTGCTGGGGAGAAAAAAAAAAGATTTGTTTCTGTAAAGACAAAAGATATAACCTTTTTTTTTCCCAATTAGGGCTCATTGTATGAAAAAAAATTATGAAAATGGATAAATTGCCTTATTCATTTTTCATTACTCATCTTAGTTTGAACCTATTTGGTTGAATTCAGATGTGGGAAATGTACCATATAGCAGTATGTGACTGCTGAGTGCACAACCCCATCCAAATAGATCATTAAACCTTACCCATCAAAGATTGTACCTATAGGAATCACTCAGTTAATTTGCATTTAATTTAAAATTTCATCAAGAAAATTGCCTGTGATTCACACATCTAATTGTGGCTTAGTGAGGAAATGAATATCTGCGTAGTCACAGGAGAGAGCAGGGATATTCAATTCTTTCAAGTGTTCAGTTGTAGCAACTAATTGTGTGGGTAGGTTTGGAAATTTAACCAGGGCTCTCCCTCCAGTGACAAACGATGGTGGACAACACATGAATGGCACTGAGAGTGCTTTAACTTTAGAAGCTTTGCTAATGAATTGAGTAATTTGAGCTAAAATTATTAAGTAGACATTTATGAACAGTCTTTAAGCTAAATGTGTTGATTTGATGACTGTCAGTGCTTATACCTGATACTCAGTACAAGAAACTCATAAAGCAATAAATCATCCATAGTTAAGTAATTTTTAGCAAAGTTTAAAAAGATATGAGATAATAAAACAGATTAAGAGCAAGAATTCTTCGCTTTGCAGATTAGAGCTTTGGATTTATTATTCTTCCAACATTAATGTTCTTTCTTCATAATGATTTTGGACTTAAGCTGATATCTTTTGTAAGTCATATTAATAGTTCACTGTGTAACATAAATCCTTACTTAACATGAATATATATGCATATATTCATTATATTAATATTTATATATGCTATGACAAAGGACAGAAAGAAAAACAAAACAAAATTCTAAGATTTAAAAAGTGAGATTGTTTCATTAAGTATCCACTTTCTCAAAGATGTAGTGAATACAACTTTTCCAATTTTTAACCTTGAATTTAAGTCAGTGTCTCAGAATCCAGCTGCCTTTCTGTGATTTGAGAAGACTAAAGGATATATTTAAGTAGGTGATGTTTAAAGAGCCAAGTTTTTCTACTTCTTAGCACCTAGGCAAAGAAGTTCATATAGATAAGAAAAGGATATTAGAAGTCTCCATTTTGATTTCTCTGTTCCTAGATATACCTTGTCCAAAGATCTAGCCCTAGACCATGCATACCATAAAGATACTTGATGGACCCACCTTTTCTAAAGGCCCTGAATATCAATCTTGACCATAATCATCAGGTTTGCTATTATTTTAATGTAGATATTCAGTGTTTGGGCTTCAGTTATTACTTTCACCTTTGTTCAAAAGATAATATCATTTTATTTTTTTAAAGCCTTGCCTCTAGATTACTTAGGAGAACAATGGTTATTAAAGGATAATATAATTAAAAGACTCTGAGTAAAGAATGTTTCAAAAAAGAAGTTCTTCATTTGGGGTCTGTGTATTCATGCTTTATTTAAATATTTATTTACATATTTATACATTTAGAACATTATTCCAATTCAGTGTTTAAGGGAATTGCATGGGGGGATTTTTTTTATAGAAATAACACAGATGTTACAGTCAGCAGCCTATTTTCTCTCCAAAAGCTTTCCATGTTTTCATTGCTCTTTCTAATTTTCTGATTATAGTAGGGAGAAAGACTTAAAGCCTTAATTAGATCCAATAGTCTTTAACATAGCTCTTATGTTTCAGTCCAATTGAACAAATATTGATACATTACCTAACCTAATATCGACACATTATCTAACCTAGTGTGTGTATATATGTATGTATATATAGTAATAATTAATTTATTATTATTAATGTATGCATATAGTAATAATTAATATCTGCTACTCTCCCTTTGAATAAGTAATGATTGATTGATACTTACTAATCCTCCTTCAGACCAAGATATATGTGTGTGTATGTATATATATATATATACACACACACACATATATAGGTATATATGTGTGTCTACCTATTTATATGCAAGTCAAAGAGCTAGGTTTGGGCAACACAAAGATGCAAAAACAATATCCCTTGACCTCACAGTGTATACAGTCTAAAAGAGTGTGTGTGTGTGTGTGTGTGTGTGTGTGTGTGCGTGTGTGCAGAAAGAGAGAAGAGAGAATCAGAATCAGAAACAGAAACAAAAAACAGAGACAGAGACAGAGAGAGAAAGCGATGGAGGGATGTAGTTAATGGTAGCTTGGCTTGCCTGACATATGCTATTTCCTGTCTCTCTCATGGTGCCTTGCTGCTTCAGTTAGGATGGCTTGCCCACCCTGTGTGATATAGTTGGTTGGCAGTTGGTGGGAATGAACATCCTCTTCCCCATATGATTGTGTGAACCACCCTGGAATCAGGTTTGGTGGTTTCAGGAGCACTGCTATTTAAAGGTCCTTGGGTTGAAGAATCTGTGCTATCTCTATCAAGATCTGAAGGGAGATGGTGGTCAGGGTGGTGGTGTTCTTATAGGCTTAGCATGTGCCCTCCCTCAGGGTGCCTTACTGCTTCTGCTAAGCTGATTTGCCTATCCTGTCTGTGATGACTGGGATTGGTAGGGACATCTTGCTTCTTCTCCATAGTCATTGCCACCTTGGGTATGTCTGTGAGGGCTACATCAGAAATAGAACCAATGGTGTGTTAGATGAGGACTAAGAGGTTTTAAGGTGTGGCAAGTAAGATATTAAATTCAACTCAAAGTTTATTTAATGTACAAGATCCCAGGGATACAATGACAAATGAGGAGAAAATACTTGCCCTTAAGGACCTTAACATTATTATGGAGATGAGGGAGCTTATTATGGATTTCTTAAATCATGTTATTATTATTATTATTATTATTAAATTTTATTAAGAAAGAGGTGATAGAGTCATTTTATTAGAAAAAATAATATACTCAGTCCTATAAAATAGGAATAAATGTATTGCAGCTTAATTAAGGAGTCTAAATGTTTTCTGAAGCATATATAGCACAGATAATATAAAAAGAGGACAGGAAGAAGACTTGAAAAAGCTACTTCGGGCAGTGTAATTGATAGTTAATAAAAGATGAATGAAAGGGTTACTATGGAGTAATAAGTGATCGGTTGATATCAGAAGCCACAAATTTATCATGGAGATAATTAGCAATTATGTAACTTCCCCCAATTAATACCCAAAAGTTTAGGAGTAGATGCAGAAGAAGCAAATTCAAGATAAAACTGACAGAGAATTAGGGACTATCAGGACAGGAACAGCAGAATGCTAAGTGCATAACTCCTTCAAGAATAAAATCTAGTGCCCTTTTAAATGGCAAGAAGAATAGAAATGATGGAAGGGGTACAGGGGGAAGAGAAGCCAGAACAACAGTGATAAGGCAAGTGCAGAGAGGAGGCAATAATCAAATGGCTCATCAAGTCATCATAAGGATAAAGAGCAAGTTAGAAAGGGGTGAGACAGAACAAGAGTTGAAAGGTTGGGAGATTGTGATTAGGGAGCAAATTGTAGAGATCAGGATTTTGGAGACAGAACATCATGGAGCCATGGTAAAGTTTAAGATATATCACCCAGGAAGATGGCTGAAATAAAGTGAAGGTAAAGATAAAAGGACTTGAAGAGGCTGATGAACTAGGAGACTACATTAATACCTACTACTCTCCCTTCAAACAAGTATTGATTGATTGATAGATTGATTGATACTTACTAATCCTCCTTCAGACCAAGAGCATTTATCCAAAAGTATGGTCCACAGCATGCTCAGACTGCCCCCAGAAAACAGGAGGCAACCAATATTCTAAACCAGAAATCCCAGAATCAGCAAGGTTTCCTTTACTGTAAACTCTGAGTAACCCACAAAACTCATTTCCCATGGCTTGCAAAAAATAGCAGTCATATAATTGGTGTTTCTGAGCAAAATAGTATTTACTTTTGTATCACAATACAAGCTTGGCTGGCAAATACTGGGAGCTCCAAGATATTTGGGAGAGCAACACAGCACATAATTACATCCTTGAAAGGAAAATATATAATCTCTCCTAAGACTAGAGGATTCTTATTCATACATAATATCTGGCAATCTATTGCCTATAGTAATACTTCTGGGAACTCTGTCAACCTTTAAATCACAATGAAAACTCGCAATGGACTGAAATTACAAAGGGGTCTTGCCCCTTTGTTAGAAACCTATCCTCATGGGTCTGTTCCTACAAAACAAGGCATAGGCTGTTGAAAACAGAGCCATGTCAACAGTAAGTCAAAGAATTATGGTTTGACAAGGGACTTGGGGTTGTCTATGAGGAGCCTGGCTTTTTAACCCTAGACTTGCCCATACTTAACATTGCTCCTCTCTGATGTCTTTTACTTTGTTAAAAGCCTCCTTTGAGAATTTTTGAAGGTGGCATGGCATAATGCGAGAGTCTGCCTTGGAGTCAGGAATAACAGGATTCAAGACCTGTTTCTGATATGTACTATGTGACCATGTCCAAGTCTGGTCAGGGCCCTAGGTAACAGAATCCATAAATTTTCAACATTGATTAAATCACACCATCTGGAGCCCATACCACACCTCTCCTCCTCCTACAAAAAGGAAGAAGACAAAAAAGAGTGTATTCTTCAATATGACTAGGTAATACATTCCCATGTTTCCCATGTCTCTTAAGCCTAGTCAGTCAATCAGAAAACAAGCATTCATTAAGTACTTACTATATGTGCCAGAAACTGGGCTAAGCACTGGGGATACAAAGTAAGGCAAAAACATCATCCCTGCCCTCAAAGAGTTCACATTCTAATGGAGGAAACAACATGCAAACAACTACATATATACAAAATATATACAGTGAAGATAAAACATAATCTCTTACCATGGTAGTGTGTTTTGGAGGTAGGGGGAGGGAGGGATAAGAGACTTGGAAAGGCCTCCTGTAGATGCTGGGATTTGAGCTAAGTCTTGAAGGAAGCTTAGTGATAAGAAATATCTTCAGTGGAGCGTAAGCAATTATATCAGGTGACTTGAATTCTAGCCCCACTCTGCTGCTAACTAGAAGATAGGGCAAATTTTTTTGATGTTGCTATATTTGTTAACACATCTACAAAAACACCCACTAGATTATTGTGAAGTTGAAATAATATATATGAAAGTTATTTGAATATTTAAAGATCCTACACTAAGGTATGACCATATTGGTGTCTAACCTGAATTCGTTGTATTACTACCCATGGCATCATTATAGAGTGGACTGAACATTAGACTTAGAGTTAGGAAGATCTGGGTTTGAATCTTGTCTCCAATATTTACTAGGTATGTGAACCTGGACAAGTCATTAACTCTCTGGACTTCAGTTTTCTCATCTATAATAAAAAGGAATGGATTGAGTGAACTCAAAGGTCCTGTTTCAGCCCACATTGGAAATAGAAAACAGATGTTCAACAGACTCTGCATCAAATCTATATTAAAACACTTTGTTTCTACATGATAGCAAAACAATTTTGTGAAAGAAAATTTTAAAATCAAATGAGCTTTTAATCCTAATTCTTAATTTCATCAAACTGGTTCGCATAGATAGATATAACCTAATTTTGCACTCAGACTTTTCACCTCCAGGTTAAATGTCCCAGTAACAGGAAGGTGAGTATAAGTAGATTGGATACATAGGCATCAACTTTTTGTCCCCCAATGAATACTTGGAAATCATGTGATAAAGTAGATTGATGTAAATACAAATTTCCCAGTAGGGATGACATTATAATGGAGGAGGAAGTTTGTTTCCTGACCAAGTATTCAGTATTAAATAAATCATAACTATGGCCAACCATGCATCATAAAAGCAAAGTTAAAATTGCATAGACCTCTTTGCCAATTTTATTAGAAAAAATAATATACTCAGTCCTATAAAATAGGAATAAGTGTATGTGCAGCTTAATTAAGGAGTCTAAATGTTTTCTAAAGCATATACAGCACAGATAATATAAAGTTCTACTGTGTCATTAATTTCAGGTAAAACTACTACATTTGCAGTATTTACTCATATGCTACATTCAGAAATTCATATATCTGGATTTGTTGTTGTTGTTGCTGTTCAGCATAGGTATGCCTTTCACCAATGGCGATTGTAACTCTTCTGCATCTTATTATATATTCTGTGTGAATTCTTGTGGGCAAAAACTTCATCATTCTAAGACCAATCTGGTGATGAACTTTTACAAATTTAGCTCTACTGAACCTTGGGTAATAGTCATGCGGTTCTCAGCTGGGCCCATTCTCAAATCCTTTCCAACTTAGAAGGATACATCTGGGCTTGTGATCCTGTGACATAGACTTTTAGAAAGTTCTCTGCCACAATAAAGCATCAAAATAGGACTTTAGTGGAGGATACTCACTATAACAAACATTAACCATATGTTTAATTAACAATGAATTTATTCACCACATTAAAATTTACAAAGGCCTTTCAAAAGGTGATTTACAGGGTGCAGCTAGGTGGCACAGTGGATAGAACACCGACCCTGGATTCAGGAGGACCTGAGTTTAAATCCGGCCTCAGACACATAACACTTACTAGCTGTGTACCCTGGGCAAATCACTTAACTTCCATTGCCCAAACAAACAAACAACAAAAAAACAACAACCAAAAAATAAAATACTATTTACAAAAAAAATTAAATGCTTTATATGGACCCAAGTCCCTAGAAAATGTTGTAAAATGAAATTTATGCTTCTTTTTGCTTTAATAAGTTTTAAGTATTAAGTAAAATTTATTAAGTATTAAGTAAAAATTATTCCTATGACCATTGATCAGCTTCAGACAGTTGTACGAAATGCACAATACATGCATGTCTTGATAATGGTGGTGGGGTTTTTCTCACTGAAATAGTTTTTGTTTTTTTAAGTGTTGACCCCAAATCTCTTCTCTTCACTCTTTCAATTTATTCAAAGTTGTGTTTAGTATCAAGTCAAATAAAGACCACTGGAGAACAGCAAGTGACATATTAATGAACTTCTCATTTTATCAGAAAGCCACGAAATCATTTGCTGCATCAAAGGCAAAACTGGAGGGACTTTACCTAGCCACCCCCCTAATTTTACAAAAGAGGTAACTGAGGCGGTTCTTAAGGTTGCCTAAGGTCACATGAATAGCAATAACTGTCAGAGCTGGGACTTGAACCAAGGCTTCAACGCTCCCAGTCCAATGCTATTTCCATTATGTCTAATGATAGAGACTTTTAGAAAGAAGCACCAGAACATATCTCATACAGTTGCAAATAAAATATCATTATTGCTCCTTGTTTTTGTTGTTTTATTTTATTATGCCTTGTCTACTTTGCTTATGTTCATTGAAAGAGTGGAGAGGAGAGAGACAGACATGAAACATAGAAAGATGGGGAGAGACAGAGACACTGAGACAGAGACAGAGAGAGATGTGGAAAGAGAGACAAAGACGTAGAGAGACAGAGATAAAGACAGAGTTGGAGGAAAGAGAGAGAGAAAGAGACAGAGAGAGAGAGAGAGATCGAGACATACACAGAGATCGAGAAACAGATTCAGAGAGAAGGGAAGACAAAGACAAAGGAAGAGGAAGAAAGAAATATGAAGAGAGATAGGGAGAAAGTCAGAAACAGAGAAAGGCAGAGAAAGACAGAGAGAAGAGAGAGAAAGAGAGAGAGAGATACTAGGTAATAAATATTGCTTTTGTTTTGTTTTGTTATTTTGTTTAGACACCCTATACCAGTATCAGTTGACAATTCTGCAACCCATCTTACAGTGTTGACTGCAGCTTTGAGAAGTTAGATGACTTGGTCAGAGTCACACATTGAGAATGTGTTAGTGATTAGACTTGGTACTAGATCTTCCCTATTCTGAGTCCAGGTCTTTCTCCTTTGTGCCACCTTAGCACAAATTAATGAGGCTAAGCCAAAGGAGTGGACCAAGTAATATAAAAAGCAGTTAAAGATGGAGACTCCCCATATGTGAAATTTCACAATATTCTGTTGACCTGAAAAAGTTAGTAACACAAATCCATCATATCATTAAAGTCCTTTCTTAACCAGGAAATGCCACATTAAAAACTGAAAGCACCCTGGAGAAGGAGTTTGGAGGCCTGGGCTCAGTACCTGATATCTCACTAATCATCTGTGACTTGACAAAATCATTTAATCTCTCTGGGCCTTAGTTTGCCCACCTGTAAAATGAAGAGGTTACACACAATGATGCCCAAGACTTGCTCAATTAATTATTCTATTACTAATAACCATAATGTGCATTCATCTATACATAATGCTTTAAGATTTTCAGAGCACTTTTCTTACAAAGATCAAATGATCTAAGTGTTGCAGATATTATTATCAACATTTTGCAGATGAGGAAACAGCAGAAGGATTTTCCCATAGCCACCTAGTAAGAAATAGGGCCAGGATAAACAATTTTTCCAGGGACTAATTAATCTATAGAAGGATATTCTATTAGATATAAATTTTATTGTGGTAAACACTTGGTAAAAATGACTGTCTTTACTGTCACCTGCTTGTCCTAGGATACCTAAACTTGGATCATGATGTCAACTTTGTGCTCAGATCACTAGGCTGAATAAGGAACAGTAAGTTTTAAGTGCCTCTTTTTCCAAAAGCCTGGAGTTCCCTGGGCAAAACACTTACTAGGCAGAAAAAAACTAGTTTCTATTTCCCTCACTGATTCTCATCTTATTGAGTGGCATGCAGTATAGAGGAACAGCATATATACGAGGAAACTAATAAATCTGGTAATGCTTTATTTTAAATATCAATTAAATATTACTGCTTCCATAATGATAGAGGGCAATAAAATTTCTCCAGAAGTGCATGAGATAATTTAATATGCCAGATGAATCATGATTAGTACTGTTAAACTGGCAACACTTGGAAGTTTTAACACTGAGACATAAAGTTGTATTAAAAATGCTTCTAATATGTATACTTGTACCCTTGGGTGCCACTGAATTTATGACACTCTGTAGTCTGAGAGGAGAAAATTGTTAGCTACTCCTATTTACCTGATCATGTCTTTGACAGTGAGGAGACCTCTCTTGCCTTTGTGACCTTACACTGCTGGAGAGTGAGATCTTCCAGATAGTAATTTGCTATTTAAGTAGTGATATGTGGAGTAACCTGTTGTAAATACTGCTCTGAATTCGATAAAGGAGTGGCAATATAATACTAACCTGACAAACTTTTCCTAGAGGTCTACCTTCATGGGGTAAGTGCAGGTACTTTGCCTGACCTTCTTTGTGGAAGTATTTTCACCCTGCCCATCATCATATCCTCCTGTACCTTTTTCTAGACATCATTTACCTTTTCTCTCTTTCTTTTTCTCAATTACGTTTTTTTTTCTGTTCCTCTTTCTATCTTATCTATTTCTGACAGACCTGAACTGATGCAAGGAAATAAAGCTATCAGTATTTGGGTCCTGTTGGCAGAGATGAGGATGCCCGCTGGCATGGTTAGATCTTTTAGATCAGACATAATACAAGGAGATAGGTGTTGGCACTTGACTGTCTTTCAAGACTTCCTTGACAATTTGGCATACCATAGAGTCTATGTACCTCTTGGCATGTGGTCACTATTCCATATGCCAATATATCTGATGACTGGCTTGGTGCCTATAAGTCATATGCAAGTCACTTGACATCCTCAATTGGGGTGAGACTATTCTAAAGCTTGTCCTATATTCTATATTCTATAGGGCCACCTACATTTATTCTAAGGAAATATGGGAGGTGACACTAAACCTTGAATTTGAGGACACCAAAACTCCAATGCTCTTATGCAGAAAAGGTCTGCTTGTTTACCTAGAAGCTCAAAAACTTTCCTTGAATTCAGGGTGGAGTTGATATAAGGTCAAAGTCTGTGAGTCATCTATATTATCACAGGTCTCTACATAGAGTTAGTGCTTGATAAGTACATTTTGAATTAAATTGCACCTTGTATATCTTTGATTTCACTGATGCTCAAAAATCCTTTGATTCTTTCCTCATTGAGTCTCTATTTCCCTCCCCAAACTCCCTAAACTTCTCTATTCTCTTCTCAATTATCTACCAGCTTGAGCCTAGCCCCTATATCTACATCCATGCTTTGAGCAGATGGGCTCCTAATTCATTAAGATGGAACCCATTTGTCAAAAACTTTCTTCACCCTGTTCCTTTATCCTTTAAAATTTCTTAGCATTATTACCCACTCCATCTTATTTTCTTTTTGTCATGGAAGATGTAACTCTATTTCTTATTAAGGCCAGCCTTTCTGATATGCTCCAAATTTCATTTTATGTTGACTCCCCCTTCGGAACCTTGCTTCGGCATTCCCTCTGTATTCAATTTTACACTCAGCAGTGGCTCCCCCCCAACTGTTTTCAAACATTTTAAGGTCTCCCACAATCCTTTGGAAAATCTTTTCTTGACCATTTTAGTCCTTGTAGCTACTTTCTCATCTCTTTTTATCCCTTCACTAAATTTCTTTTAAAATGTGAGTATCTGAATTGTCCATTTTCTCTCTACCCCTCATTTCCTAGCTCCTTGTAATAAATACTCTTTTACTACTATTGGGACACTATTAAAATCTGTCTCTAATAAAAATCATTCCCAAAATGAGAAATGTTATAAACAGGAAGTATTCAAAGGAATTAATACAAGATACCAATAGGTACATGAATGATCCAAATTACTAATAATTAGATAAATGAAAATTAAAGCAACACTAAGGTTCTACATCATACCCTATATATATATATATATACATATATATCTGCTTCTTTTGTAATAGCAAGTAATGTGAAACTGAGGGAGAAATGGCTGAACAAATAATTGTATATAAATATAATGGAATACTGTTTTGCTAAAATAAATATTACAGGGGATGGTTTCAAAGAAACCTAAAAAGACTAGTATGAATTGAAACAGAATGAAGTGAGCAGACCTAGAAGAATTAAAGACAAACAACCTTGAAAGACTTAAGAACTCTGATAAATGCAATCATTAACCATGTTGCAAAAGACTGATGATGAAGCATAATATCCATCTCCTACCTTAGAGGAGGTAATGGACTCAGTGGAAATGGATGAGGTAGGAGGGAGAGAAAATAAATACTTTTTTAATTTGAAAAAGTAATTTTAAAAAGAAATAGATAACCAATGTAACTAAGGAAACCAATGAACTCCTACACATCAAACCCAATGGCCTGTTATTCATTCCTTAACATGAACTCTTGGGTTACTTTTATACTATTGACCACATTTTACTATTGAATACTCTCTCCTCCCTCAGCCTCAAAGACATTACTTGTTTAGTTATTCTCCAACCTTTGTAATCATGCCTTCTCAATCCCCTTTATCATCTCTTCATGAACTTACCAACCCTTTAACTTGGATGTTCCCCTGAGACTTAACCATGGCCCTCTTTTCTTTCTGTTCTTTCACTTGGTAATATTATTTACTCTCATGGCATAAACCAACACCTCTGAGAACTATATGCAATATATATCAGCATATAGAACAGTAATGGAGATGTGATTTATCAGACTACATCTCATGACAATTATGTTAATTGGGCATTCTCTGAGTTCGTTTAATCTCTTTTGAAAAGAGAATGTCTGGGGTAATGGGTGTGAAGAGGAATACAGATATAAAGTGATCTAGATAGAGCATGGGGAATTCATGATTGTGAGTGATAATTTAATGACAAGTGTAACATTTTGCATTGTATTATGTACACTTATATCTTAGTCTAGATCAGGGATGAGGAACCTATGGCCTCGAGGCCACAAGTTCCCCATCCCTGGCCTACATTATAAATTCCATGAGTGTCAAAGCCATAATTCATTTATTTTGGCCAAAGATTAGGTGTTCAGAAGACAGTAGGGACTTAGTAAATGTCTGTTGAATGCATACATAAATGGCATTGAATGAATGAATGACATTGCAAAGTCATTCTGGAATTGACTTTATGAGAGATAGGTTGTATAATAGACCTTTATGCAACCTGCATAAGAGGAAAGCAAACCTTTTAGCTAGATTCCCCCTTAGCCCAGGAGAAGAAACTATTTCATAGCACATATTAATGCAAAACATGTCCACTGAATAATTTAGACATGCATTTCTGATGTGTCCATTCACAACCACTTGAACTCTGTTACTGTGTGTGTATAAAATGTCTGGAGTTGAGACCCAATCCCCAAAATCAGAAGTATCAAAGTTGTGAATGCACAGCTTAAAGTCCAACCATGTCAGTACTTCTCTCCTGTATGTCAATTTCCACTATAAACTATTAATGGACCCCTCTGTTAATATTTGCTGTTTCAGTCACATAGGGAGAAGTGTATTTTCAATTTGCAAAGTATCCTGGTTATTTGTTTATGTTGCTCTTCTGTTGATTACCTCACCCCTTCAGCTCTTAAAAAACAATTTGAATACATGAACCCAGCTGCCTTGTTCACCACCTGATCTGCATTTTTAGACAAATTGTTTTGTAAATGTTCTCATGTTATTTCACATGTGTATGTCCTAAAATTATCGTAAGCTCCTAGAGGTCAGGAATTTCTCTTTCTCTTTTTCATTTGCATTGTCCCACAGTAACTAATACAGTGATAAAGAGGCATTATGGTATAACAGGTATAGATAGAATCCTGGAAATTTTGAGTCAGAAGACCTGGATTTGAGACATAGTACCAATATTTACTAGCTTTGTAAACAGGGGCAAATTATTTAGCCTATTCCTTCTTCTACAAAATGAAGGTAGCAGTAATTCATTATCTACTTCACAAGGTGCTTATAATGAAAGCACTTCATAAAGCATATAAATGTTCAATAAATGGTTCTTAACAAATAATATGTTAAGAAGATTCAGTATGTGCTATGAAGTAGCAAAAAAAATAGAACAATTTTGATGAGTTGTTTTGTCCCATTAAAAATGGAAACCTGCAGTCAATTTCTAGATGTCAAACTTTGTTTACAGAATATTCAGTGGCACTGTGGGTGTGCTTACTACATTGAAAAAAAAATTCTGCTTTGAGATTTTGAGGGTTTTTTTGCCTGTCAAAATGTCAAAAGTTTTTACTAAAACCTGGTTTTTAAAAGAAGAATTCCCTGAGATACTGTTAAGGTATTCAGTAAGCCATTGAAAAAAATCCATCCAGTCTTTGGAAAGGGGTAAGAGTCAGTCTTAGAAAGATTTTACATTTCATAAGAAAGTTTCTCATGTGGAGCTGCCTCTTGACCCTCGTCGCCTCAGGCTGCTGGAAGGAGCTGTGTGGCTAACTATGCGTGTGGTCTTCTTGTTTGTCAGTATTAGCTGTTCATTTTTCTTTTGCTTTCAGTCTTACTTCAGTCTTGGGTCACTGTAATTTTAGAATACTGTGTGCCCCTAGCTGTGGCGTAAATAGCTGCATAGTCAATAGCAGTCTCCAAAGCAACAGTAAATGCTTGCTCATTTAAGATAAGAGAAATTGTTTTAGAATTTCAACTCTTTATTGAATACTTTTGGGGTTCAGAGTGCCATCCTGGAAGTTTTCATGTATATTAATAATTTAAAAATTGTGCTTAAGGGGTTCATAGTCTAAATAGTTCATAGTAAGGATAAAAAAATAACCAAAAACAATCATTCTTATAAAGGCATATAAAAGAGGATGTGAAATATTTATTAATTACAAGTAAGCAATAGAGAACCTTCAGAGATAACGATATTTCCATAAGGAAGCATACACTGATTTCTTTAGTTTCTGAAATCTTGCTGGGCTTATGTGTTTAGTGACATAGTTAAACACTTTATTGTTTTCCTACATGTTAGATTTGTTTATTTGTTTTAACTACCTAGATAGATAACCTACTTGAAGCCAATGACTGTATTTTTCTTTTCCAAAGCATCTTGAATAATTCTAGGCTCATAAAAAGTATATTCTAAATATGTATCATTTAATATATTAAATGACCAGCAGGCTGAAACCTCTCCCATAGGATAATGAATCTCTATGTGCTGTTTAGCCTATGAATCATCCTCAATTTTTTTTTATTTGTTTGAAGAAGGGGATACTCCAAATTTAAAAAAAAATACACACTTCTTTTTTAACTAAGTGCACATTGATTTGACAGGCATTATAAACGAGTGTGTCTTTGAATCACAGTGTCATAGATTTAAAACTAGATGGAACCTTAGAGAGATTACTTAATCTAGTTTTCTTAATTGACAAAAAAGGCCTAGAGAGGTTAAGGCAGATAAATGATACAACAGATAGAGCACTGGACTTGTAGTCAGGTAGAACTGAGCTCAAATCCAACTTCACATATTTGCTAGGTTTGTGACCCTGGACTTGGATAAGTCACTTGGTCATTGTCTGCCTGAGTTTTCTCATCTATAAAATGGAATAATATTAGCACCTACCCATCCCCAAGATAGTTATGAAGGCCAAAGGAAATAATATTTATATAAAACTTTACAAACTTTAAAGAGCTTTATAAATGCTACTTTTAAAAATTAATTTATTTTTAGTTTGCAACATTCACTTCCACAAAAATTTTGAGTTCCAAATTTTCTCCCCATCTCTCCACTCCCCCCACTCCAAGACGGCATGCATTCTAAATACCCCTTTCCCCCAATATGCCCTCCCTTCTATCACCCTCCTCTTTTCTTATCTACTTCCTCTTCTATTTTCCTGTAGGGCAGGATAGATTTCTATACCCCATTTCCTGTATATCTTATTTCCAAGTTTCATGTGAAAACATTTTTTTTAACAGTTGTTTTTAAAACCTTGGGTTCCAAATTTTCTCTCTTCCTCCATCACCATCCACCTTCATTGAGAAGGCAAGCAACTTGATACTTGTGTAGTCACTACTTCCATAGTAGTCATGCTGTGGAAAACTAACTATATTTCCCTTCATCCTATCCTGCCCCTCATTTATTCTATTCTCTCTTTTGACACTGTCCCTCTTCAGGATAGTCTATTTTTTAAGGTGTTATTTTCTTCAGCATATTTTTTTGGTATCCTTTAGCAAGCTTTTGACTAGTTTTTCATGATTTTCTTGCATCATTCTCATTTTTCTTCCACATTTTCCCTCTACTTCTCTTACTTGTTTTTCAAAATCCTTTTTGAGCTCTTCCATGGCCTGAGACCAATTCATGTTTTTCTTGGAGGCTTTGCATGTAGAAGCTTTGATTTTGTTTTCTTTTTCTGCTTGTATGTTTTGATCCTCTTTCTCACCAAAGTAAGATTCTATAGTCTAAGGTTTTTTTGCACTGTTTGCTCATGTTCCCAGCCAATTACTTGACTTTTAAACTCTTTGTTAAGGTAGGGCTCTGCTCCCAGTGTGGAGGGTGTACTGTCCCCAAGCTTCAGCAGTTTTGTGCAGCTGTTTTCAGAGGTACTTTAGGGATATATACATTTTCAGTTCTTCCAAGGGGGTATGATCAAAGAAGAGGTGTTTATTCCTTTCCTAGCCTGTACTGTAGTCTAGGAGTAACCACAAGCACTCTTGTCTACCTTGGAGCTGTGAGGAGGATTCCCTCTCCCCCAGCACCACAAACTCCACCACTTCAGCCTTCCTCTTTACCCCAGGACTGTGATCCAAGCACAGGTAAAGCAAGAGAATCCTGCCTTAGCACCAGCAAAGAGATCCCTGCAATCCCTTTCTGATCAGCCACTTGATTCTCCCAATGTCTGTGGGCCAAGAGCTCCAGAAGCAGTTGCCTCCACCACTGCCCTGGGGCTGCACCAGTGCTGGACCATATTCCTCTCACCCAGCTCCAATAGACCTTTCCCACTGACATTCTAAGTTGTCTTTGGCGTTTGTGGGTTGAGAAGTCTGGAAATCACCACAGCTGCCTGTGATTCAGTCCCCTGAGGCCACAGGTTTCCTGTGGCCCTGTCTTTGTTGGCATGGCCCACGCTGCCCTGTGCTCCTCTTCCAGCCAGGCACAACAAACCTTTCCTATCAACCATGCAGGTTGTCTTGGGCTGGAAATTTGTTTCACTCTGTCTTTTTGTGGGTTCTGCTTCTCCAGAATTTTTTAGGGTCATTTTTAGAGGTATTTTGAGGGGTTTGTGGGAGAGCTCAAGCTAGTCACTGCTATTACTCCGCCATCTTGGTTCTGCCTCTATTAAATTAGTTCTTTTTCTGTATAGAATGCTAGTTATTTGTTGTTGTTGTTTTGTTTTTGTTTTTGTTTTTGGTTAGGCAATGGAATTAAAGTGACTTGCCCAGGGCCACACAACTAGTAAGTGTTATGTGTGTGAGGCCAGATTTGAACTCAGGTCCTCCTGAGTCCAGGGCAGGTGCTCTATCCACTGCACCACCTAGCTGCCCCTAGAATACTAGTTCTTGTCCTTACTAGACACTAAATGGTAGAGTCAGGATTCAAACCAAAGTCTTCTGACTCCAAATTCCACACTCTGCATTTCAATGATGAAACTTTCTACTTTGTTCCACTAACTAGAGTTTCTCATTTTTATAAGAAATTGACTGATGATTTACACTTTATTTATTAGAAGAAATTAGATGAAATGGGGGATTGAATTCTGGATTATGAATCAAGAAAATCTGAGTTTAAATGCTACAAGTCACTTAACTACTCAGACTCTGTTTCCTTAACTATAAAATGGAGATAATAACAACACTTACCTCATTGTTTTACTGTGAGGATAAAATGAGATAACATTTGTAAAAAATAATAGAGAGCAGGACTCAAAGCCAGGAAGACCTGGGTTCAAATCTGCCCATGATGCCTATTGACTATGTGACCCTAGGCAAGTCATTTAAGTCTTACTGGTTTAAAAATTCTCTAAGAATACAAGGTGAAGAAAAGTAACTGACCTACATTGCTAGAGGAAGTTCCCTCACCAGGGAGGAAATTTCCCTCTAACATAGAAATCACAGATCCTGTCCCTTTACCTATCTCTTTTGTACACTTTAAAGAATTACTTAAATGTTAGTAATTATAATTATTATTATATATTTTTCATGTATTTTAGTGATATGTAATTCTTTTTTCTCTTTGTGAGACTCCTAATTATTACCTGGAGATCTATTTTAAAATGTGATTTCATTATGCATCCAAAGTAGTGCTTTAGATTTGGAAAATAACACATGGTAATTGACATGGCCTATGCTATACAAACACAGCAGTACAATATTACTTGGGTTACTTTATTTAGCTATCATTAATAACAGTGTTTTTAATGAATGGTTGTTACAAATGTTATAACCAGAAGGTAGAGAGGAGGAAGACATGCCAGAGAGAGTTGAAAGAGGGAAAAACGTGAAAGGGTGAGCTCACAAATTCATCATCAAGGCAGAGGGTGTAAGCTACAGGTAACAACTATAAGAGCAAACCATTTTGATGAAAGGAAAAAAAATCAGTCAATTTGTATATTCATACAACAAAAAATAAAGGTTTTTCTTCTATTTTTTAAAAATTGAATTATCTAGATACATTCTAATTTTGAGAACATCAATGCTATATTGGAAAAGGAAATTGATTTGTGATTGGGTGGGGTGTGGAAAATATATGTGAAAATGGCAGAATAGGGGAAAAGTTACCAAGGTGAGGAAATGAAACAACAGAGGTAAGATTTCCAGTCTTCCTGTGTCATGGAAATAGAATTATTAACCCCACCCCAAACATATAAATCAGTGCAGCATTTCATATCTCATATTTAAACAAATAATTTTAGGAGAAGGCAAGATATTTTAATGCTGGAGGAAGATACTGATTAAAGAACAAAAAAGACCAGTGTATGTTGACTAAAGGGTGGTTAATCAAATGGTAGATCATTTCAAAGGAGAACTCAGTCAACAAACATTATTAAGTGCCAATTATGTGTCAGGTTCTGTACTAAACACTAGGGATACAAAGAAAGAACAAAAAAAATGTAGTCTTTGCTCTCAAGGAAACTGTCCTTGAATCCATGTGAGCTCTTCAAAAAAATCTTCAAATTTATTATTTTTAACATTCTTTTTTTAAATTTTGAGTTCTAAATCTCTTTCTCATCCTAACCCTACCCTTTGAGAAGGCAAGCAATATATCAATTTTACATGTGAAATCATGCAAAACATATTTACAAATTAACCCACCTATCAAAAAAGCAAGAAAAATAGAGTGAATAAATATACATCAATTTGCACTGAGTTCATTTTTATAGCATACTACTCCATCACATTCCCATGCCACAATTCATTCCCCAATTGATGAGTATTACCTCAATTTATAATTCTTTGCCATCACAAAAAGAGATGTTATTCATATTTTTGTACATATAAGTATTTTTTTCCCTTTTCTTTGATCTCTTTGGAATAAAGGCCTAGAAGTGATAAAGCTGGGTCCAAGAGTATGCATAGTTTTAAAGCTTTTGGGGCATAGTTCCAAATTGTTCCCCAGAATGGTTGGACCAGTTCACATTTGCACCAACAGTTCATTAATATAATTGTTTTCCCTCATCCCTTCCAGCATTTGTTATTTCTGATAGGTGTGAGATGATATCTCAGATTTGTTTTAATTTGCATTTCTTTAATTATTAGTGATTTAGAGTACTTTTTAATGACTATAGATAGCTTTGACATCTTCTTCTGAAAACTGCCTGTTGAAATCCTCTTACCATTTATCAATTGGGGAATGGCTCTTATTTTTACAAATTAAACTCAGTTACTTATATTTTTGAGAGATGAGACCTTTATCTGAGAAACTTGCTATATATGTTTTTTTAATATTAACTGTCTATACTTAGTCTTTTTTTCTAGTCTTCTTTCAGTTGTGTCCATGACCCAATTTGGAGTTTTCTTGGCAAAGATTCTAAACTGGTTTGCCATTTCCTTCTCAAGATCATTTTACAGATAAGGAAACTGAGGCAAGCAGGGCTAAATGGGTTTTGCAGGGTCACACAGCTAGTAAAGGTCTGAAGCCAGATTTGAACTCAGAAAGATTAGTCTTCCTGATTCTGGGCCTAGCACTCTATCCACTGTACTACCTAGCTGAAGCAAAATAGAGTTTCATTGATTATCTCTTTTACTTAGGACTATTTTTGTTTTTGCTTTCTCTGAGATCATAATTGCTACCCCTACCTTTTTTTTTCTTACTTGAGCAGAAGTGTAATAGATTATGTTTCAATCTCTTGTTTTAACTCTGCGTGTGTGTGTCTTTCTGTTTCCAGAGTGTCGCTTGTAAACAACATATTGTTGGATTCTAGTTTCCAATACATTCGGCTATCCCCTTCTGTTTTATGAGTGAGTTCATCCCATTCACATTCAGTTATGATTAGTGACGATGTATTTCCTTCTGCCCCATTTTCTTTTGTTTATCCTTCTCTCTCTCTTTATCCTCTCCATCTTCAAAAGTGTTTTGCTTCTGACCTCTGCCTCCATTAGTCTGCCTTCTTTTTTATCATTTCCCCACCACTCTTTTTCTTTTATCTCCTTCCCCTCTTACTTTCCTGTTGGGTAAATTATATACTTAAGTGTATATGTATATTCTATACATATTCTTGAGTGTATATGTATACTCTTCCCCCTTCAAACTATTTAGACGACAGTGAGGTTCAAGCTTTGCTTGCCCCTCTCCATTTTCCCCTCCACCTTAAAAGCTCTTCCTTATGCACCTCTTTTATGTGAGAAAAATTTTCCATTCTACCTCTCCCTTCCCTCTTCTCCCAGTATATCCCTTTTTCTCATCCCTTCATGTTTTCAGATCATCCCAGGATAATTGACTCTCACCATGCCATCTTTCTATATAGACGCCATCTAACTGACATAATAATTATAAATATCTTAGGAGTTACATGTACTATCTTACCATATTGGAATGTAAACTATTTAACCTTTTTATGTACCTAATGATTTTTCTATTGTCTTTACTTCTTTATGTTTCTCTTGAGTCTTGTGTTTGAATGTCAAACTTTCTATTCAGCTCTGGTCTTTTCATCAGGAATTCTTGAAAGTCCTCAATTTCCTTAAATGTCCAATTTTCCCCTAAAGGATTATACTCAGTTTTGTTGTGTAGCTTATTCTTAGTTGTAATCCTAGCTCTTTTACCTTCTGCATTATATTCCAAGTCCTTCGCTCCTTTAACATGGAAGCTGCTAAATCTTGTGTTATCCTGACTGTTAATCCACAATATTTGATTTTTTTTTTTCTGAGTGCTTACGATGTTTTTTCCTTGACCTGGGAGCTCTGGAATTTGACTATAATATTCCTGGGGGGTTTCACTTTGGAATCTCTTTCAGGTGATGATTAGTATATTCTTTCAATTTCTATTTTACCTTCTGGATCTAAAATATCAGGACAGTTTTCCTTGATAATTTCTTGAAAGAGGAAGTCTAGGCTCTTTTGTTGATCATGGCTTTCAGGTACTCTAATAATTCTTAAATTATGTTTTCTGGATCTATTTTCCAGGTCAATTATTTTTTCTGATGATATATTTCACATTTTATCCTATATTTCATTCTTTTGACTTTCTTTTATTGTTTGTTAATGTCTCATGGATACACATTAACTTCCACTTGCCCAATTAAAAAAATAAGTAAATATTTTCTTCAGTGAGTTTTTTACCTCTTTCTTCTATTTAGTCAATTCTACTTTTTAAAGAGTTCTTTTCTTCAATTAGTTTTGTGTCTATTTTTTACCATTAGACCAGTTCTGTTTTTTTCATCAACCAGTCTTAACTCTTTTTTAACTCTTCCAGGAATTCTTATTGTGATTTTGTTCAATTAGCTTTGGACAGAATCTCCATTTTGAAGATTTGCCTGTAGATGTTTTCACATTGTTGTTGTCTTCTGAGTTTATGTCTTGGTCTTCCCTACCACCTTGATTGCTTTGATTGCTTTTTATAGTTAGCTTATTTGTTGTTGTTATTTGCTCATTTTCCAGATTATTTCTTGACTTAGAACTTTATGTTGAAGTTGGTCTCTGCTCACCTGACAATGGGGAGGCATTGTCCCGAGTTTCAGGCTTTTTTTCTGCTGCTGGTTTCAGAGCTAGTTCTTGGAGTTTGGAAGATTCAGTGTTTCCATGGTGGTGTGATCTGGGGAGAGACCTTGTCTACTTTCTGGTATTTACCTAGAAAGGGCTCCTAATCCTCTTCAGTTGCAAGCATTAGCGCTCCTCTCTGCCTTGGAACTTGACTAGGGTCCCTGCTCCCTTGTGATTGACCACAAGTACTCCCCTCCACCTTGAAACTATGACCCATAATTGCATATGAGCAATGGAGTTGCCAATCGGCACCAACTACACCCAGTTCCAGCAAGAGGGTACTTTGTAATCTCTTTTTGACCAGTTTCCCAACCTCCTTAGCATCTCTGGGCTGAGAGCTTCTAAAGCTGCTGCTGCTCACACTTTCCCAGCCACCTCAAAGGCCCCCTGTCAGGGTTTCTACTGTGTGTACTCTGAGCTGGCCCCCACCCTGGTGCCACAATCCTCTTCAATCTCCTAAGCCAATTTCCTAAATTGTTGTAGACTAGGAAAATGCCTCACCCTGCTTCTCCATGTTAGCTCTTAATGACAATCTCCTCTCTCTAAGTGCTCATGATCTCTTTGTTTTA
This sequence comes from Vombatus ursinus, assembly GCF_900497805.2. Lineage (NCBI taxonomy): Eukaryota > Metazoa > Chordata > Mammalia > Diprotodontia > Vombatidae > Vombatus > Vombatus ursinus. Next base: position 22,127,020 of record NW_020954594.1, on the reverse strand, counting down.
TTATGTGTTCTAGACCCATATATGAGCCTAATTCTAGAATCTAAATCTAAAAAATTCCTACTTGAGGGATTGAACTCAAACCTGTCAACCTAAAAGTATACTTGTACTTTGATATATATTTAAAATCAGAGAAGAAAAGTGGATGGTAACAAAGCTAACAGGGTAATTTCAGGAATAAATGAATTGTAAGGTTACAAGGGGATCTATTTTTTGTTCTTTTCTGTGCAAATTCTAAATATTGACTATTAATTAAAAAAACAGTTACTTCCAGTAACTGTTTCAACATGTTTCTAGAAGCAACCAGGAGGACTAGTTTGGATATTAAACCACCCTACAGGTAAAAACAAACAAACAAACAAACAACAAACAAAAGAACAAAATTCATGTTTTCTACTAGTGTCTTTACAATCAAAAATAGAACTCTCTTAGTAGCAACTAATGATTAAGCCACAGTTTCAGAGGTTCTCAGTGGCCAAATTGTATAGCAAGCTTAAAAAAATCTAAAGTATTTTTTGCTTAGGAAAAAAAATTGGGCTCTGAGTCATACAACTGTGAGGGGGACACACAATTGATGCCAAATAAGTCCTATTCATAGAAACATGGCATCCCATGAATGGAGATTAGTTTTCAGAAAATCTACCTTATGTAACTGGGACTTGGTGAGAAAGATGGGTGATCTAAATTGAGCACTTGTTGGAATCAAAGTGGTTTTTCTATATAACCAGTTAAAGAGTACAAATCCATTAGTTACCTCTCAAGGATCCATCCATGGCTTATTTATAGAAAACTATTTTTAATCATAAATTACTTCCTATCACTACTAGCTATTTCTAGGCATCTATCCCCCTGTTGCCAAGAGGCATATACTCAGATGATGCAAAATCATTTTTTTTTCTAGTAGTGGAAGTAAAATTGAACTATTATGGTGAGCCTGAAAAAGAAAAAAGAAAGAGAGAGAAGGAAGGAAAGGAAAGAGGGAAAGAAAGGAAGGGAGAGAGGAAGGAAGGAAGGAAGGAAGGAAGGAAGGAAGGAAGGAAGGAAGGAAGGAGGGAAGGAAGGAAGAGAAGAAGGAAAGCTGGAAGATATTTGTATCAAATAATGAAAAAGGAGTCATTCTGAATTATCCAATCTATTGCTTCCTCCCAGTAGTAAACATGGCTAATTAAGAAATGAATGTATTTGTTTTGTTAACTAACTGAAATATTACCTGTGCCCCAAGAGTAGAAAAAAGTAAAAAATACTCTTTCTGATTTCTTGTCCCTTAAAAGTGGGTGTCTGAGAGAAGCTAGGTGGCGCAGTGGATAGAGCACTGGCCCTGAAGTCAGGAGGACCTGAGTTCAAATCTGGCCTCAGACCAAACACTTGACACTTACTGTTTTTTAGTTGCCTACTTGGCATCTCCACATGGATTGCAGAGGTTTCTTTAGTTTTTCATTTTCAACATCTATCTCTATACTTCAAACTGAAGCCTCAAAGTCATTCACGTGCTTATTACTCATTACTTTCCTGGGCCTGGAGTTGTGAAACCTCAAGGTCTCCAAAGTGCTGCTGTTTCAACATCCAAAAGTCTGATACTGGTGGAGTCAGGAGAATTCCTTTTCAAAAAGAACAGGAGTTATGTTCAAGTGAAGGAGAACCCATCTGTTAGTAGTGGCAGTAGGATTGGCTCTATGTCCACTTTTTTCTTTCCTTTTTTGTTTCTTCTTCTGTCTTCCCTATTCAAACTACCTTGGGTCTTATTACCTTTCCTAGTAAAATTTTTCATAGCCTTTCTTTTTTAGACCTCATATACTTCCAACAGTCTACCAAACATTTTGGGACAAGTTGGCCAGAAACTTCTGGGATGGAGCTCTTAATGGAACTCAGAGACTCACTGTCCCACTGAAGAAGGTCTCCTGGGTCCTGAAGCATGTTGGGAAGATAGAAGTCATAGTATTGTACGATCAAAGGATCACATGTGAGGAAGCTCATATATGGCCCAATGAAATTATATGATTGTCCTAGGCTCATGTAGGCAGATCCAGAATTTTCACCCTGGTTTTCTGACTCTAAGACTGGTTGACTTTTACACTGCAGCATACTGCTTCCAAAATGGGGCTTGATCATTTCTCCCTAGACTTTTTGTACCTCCTAACATCTGTATTTCTGTTGAATATATAATTATTCTTTCAGTCACCTAGGCTCATAGTCTTAGTGTTATTCTTTCCTCTTCTCCTATATAATGAGTTGACATCTTACTGATTCTACCTCCAAAACATCTTGAATTCATCCATTTCTCTATACTCACACAGTCACCTAGTTAGTTTAGGCCCTTATCATCGATCACCTTGAATATTGTAATAGATTTCTAAATGTTCTCCCTGTTTCTAGTCTCTCCTCACTCCAATTGATCCTTCCACACTGCTGCTAAATTAGTCTTCCTAAAAGCATCAGTTTTATTATATCACTCCCCTGCTCAAGAGTCTACATTGGTTTCTTCTTGCCTCTAGAATAGAACACAAAATCTAAAGGCTGGCATCAAAGCCCCCCATGTTCTGGATCCATCTGACTTTTCCAGTTTTATTTTACATTACAGCATTCCCCTTCACATACCCTCTGTTCCCTTTAAACCTGAATCCTTGTTGTCACCTGACCTTGATGTTCCATTTTTCTTCTCTCTGACTATTTTTTGTCCTTGAATTCCTAGCCCTTAGCACAGTGCCTTGCATATGTTGCTGTTGTTCAATTGTTTCAGCCGTGTCTGACTCTTTATAATCTCATTTGGATTTTTCTTGGCAAAGATGCTGGAGTGATTTGCCATTTCCTTCTCCAGCTCATTTTTACAGATGTGGAAACTGAGACAAACAAGGTTAAATAAGTTGTCCAGGGTCACAGAGCTAGTAAATGTATGAGGTCAGTTTTGAGCTCAGGTCTTCTTGATTCCCGGCCCCATGCTCTATCCACTGCACAACCTAGCTGCCCCTACATATGCCTTGCATATAGCAGGTTTTTAATAAAATGTTTACTGAATTGAAACTTGGTGAAATTAATGATCTTTTATTCTGAACCAGAGAGCATATATTTAATATATCCTTATCACGTCACTTTGTTTATTGAAAAAATGCTGTGATTCAAGTGAAAAATGACAGTACTGAAAAAAGAAGATTTTCCAAGAATTATTAGTATAAACTTCAGTAATCCAATAGAAAACCTTGGAGCATGAAGTCCAGCTAGTACTCTCATTACATCAAAATTTATCAAAAACTTACTTTTAGGTCTTTTTTCTGCCCTACTTTTTCGATGGCCACAAAATTACATGCACATTCATATAATTATACTGATAATTACCTAATAATTGGTACAATTAACCATGGGCTCTCTTGGGAAAGACATAAGTGACCAGTTACACCTGGATTTTGCTAATTTCAGGTGCAATTATTTGTGCATGCAGTTTGCACACCTGCAGACAATTTTGAGTAAAAAAGATGAACTTACAACAAATGAGTCTGGTTGAATATTTTCCCATAATGCCTATATATTTAATACTACTAGCTAGTGCATTACTCTGATGTCATCAATACTTTACATTCTTGGGAGGTTAAAGTGTATATTCACTGAGTGATATTTGGATGTTTTGTGAGTTGTGATGTTTTAGTCACAGAGTAGAAAATAACACTTCCCTGAAGAAAGGAAATTTCTAGCTACTGGGGCCAGGGTCAAATGGACATGATTAGTTTCCTACAAAATAAAGAAAGGGTAACAGAATAGGATGCCCTTGGAATAGAAGGAGTTGCAAAAATTATAGATTTATTTGAGGCTTGAAATGCCCAGGCTTTGGACTTTGATTCATCAAGTTCTTTGCATAATACTAGATAAACAGTAAATTCTTGCTACACATTTAATGAGTAAATGGATGGATGAATGATACTCCTAATAATACCACTACTTTCCACTTATTGCCTTACAGTTTTCCAAATATTTTCATATCTATTGCCTTATTGGAGACACACAATTCCACTATTGTGAGGTGGGGCAGATATTATTATTCCCATTTTTTAGGAGAGCAAATGGAGGCCCAGGGAGTTTAAATGCTTTCCCAAGGTCATACAGTTTGTAAGTGGCAGAGTTGCATCTTGGGCCAGATCTTCTGTCTGTAAATCTAATGTTGTCTGATCTGCAGGAATGTCAGTATCACTTTGTACCTCTGTTGGAGGATTTCACTAGAGCCAAATTGGGAAAAATAAGTGGTGCAGTCCATTTCCACATCAGGTGCCAGTGTCGATTAACAGTCCTCCCTATTTTTAAAATGCCAGTATGTCCTCTTGTTGAACAGGATTGAGTTGACTTCTAAAAGATCAACTTTTAGATCTTTGGTATTTCTAATCAATTGAATGACTAAGGTCTATGTCATTATTGGTATGGTGAACATTCTGTTTGGCAGAAAATCTTTTTCTTTTTAATATCTGGATTGTTCCATTTCTCTGTGATTTCATGTGTTACTGAATACTTAACACTTTTAATTTGGATTTAATATGAGAGACTTGTAACCCTTGAAATGCATTATCCTTTCTGAGGTATGCTTTCCTTATTAGACATCTCAACTTAAGGAGTCAAGAAATAATCTGATTTACAAAAAAGCTTTAAACAATTGAATCATGGAATCAGGAGTCTTGACCCCTTAACCATCACTTGCAAACAAAATATTGTCCACTAACCCGATTTTCTGAGCTTCTCATACTGGCCCTTTCTCTTCTATACAGGATCTTACAAAACAAAATGTGACCTGTTTAAAGGAAAAGAAAAGATGAGTAATTTAGAAATTCTGTTATATTTAAAAGATGGTTGTTATCTCATAGAAGCTATCAAGTATTGGATGTATATATATTATCATCAGAGGGAAGATGAGAAAATAGTGAGTATATATATATATAATATATGTGTTATATATTATATATATATTATATATATACATGTATATATATATGAAGAGAGACAGAGACAGAGAGACAGAGAGATTGTTTCAGTCTAGACCTCAAATTTTGTGAATTTTTGGTATGGGAAACTTCCTACACCAATGCATGTTGGGAACTAGTTTATATTTCTAGAATGCTGCTTCTAAGACTTTAAAATACTGTATGAATCTTAATTTTGAAATTGAAGTGTCAACTCTGTAATCTTAATGTATTTTGGTTAGGAAAAAAAAGAAACTATAAGTCCTTGTTCCAAATAACAATGAAATGAAGACATGTATTTTACTTAGAATAAATCTCAGAAATATTAGCAGAAGGAAGATATATGTAATTAGGATATTTCTATTTCAAGCTGCCAAAATTTGGGGGTAAATACTTCCATGCAGACCTCTTCTACTTAAATCTGAACAAACTACTCCTGTGTGATTTCTCCAGGGTCAGAGGAATAGACCAACTATCTTTCAGATGCATTTTTCCATATTCCATCTTTTTAAAAACCCATGAGGAGCTTCCTGGGGTTGCAGGAAAGATGAATGAATATTGAATGAATCTTGTTCTTACAATGCTAAGCCTACCTTATTTCTTAGTTTCTATCGGGCCTTCCCATTTGCTTAGAAATGATATCAGTTGCATATGCAGGCATCTTTGATTTCCTCTTATGGGTACTCTCTTCCCCAAATGAGATCACAACTTCTCTACAATTTAGTGGCTGGTTTTTGATAATTTCTGTGTCATTAGATAGATAGATAGATAGATAGATAGATAGATAGATAGATAGATAG
>NW_020954594.1:22019784-22121279 GCF_900497805.2 Vombatus ursinus | reverse complement strand
TAGATAGATAGATAGATAGATAGATAGATAGATAGATAGATAGATAGATAGATAGATGGACAGAGATAGAGATATAGATAATTTTGTAGCCAACCTGGTGATGAGTCTTTCCTAACTTAGCTAATCCTCATCTGCAAAATATTGATAATATCATCTACTTCATATAGTTTTTGTAAGAATAAAATGAGGATATTACCAACAAAACCTGGAAACAAGAGATAGAGAAATTTCATTTACTATAATTGTAGGCAATACAAAATACTTGTGAATCTGCCTGCCAAGGCAAACCCAGGAAATATATGAACACATTTACAAACCACTTTTCACGCAAATAAAAGCAGATATAAACAATTGGCACATTGGATAGAAGGTGGATCTGGAGTCAAGAAGACTCATCTTCCTGAATTCAAATCTGACCTCAGTTACTAACCGTGTGACTCTGGACAAGTCACTTAACCCTGTTTGCCTCAGTTCCTCATCTTTAAGATGAGTAGGAGAAGGAAATGGCAAACTTTTCTAGTATCCAGGGATGTTCAGTGCCTTGCCCATGGCCACACAGGTGATAACTTACAGAGCCTGGAAGATCACTTGAAAAGCCATTGAGCCTAATCCCCTCATTTCCTAGAGAAGGAAACTGAGGCTAAGAGAGCAATTTATCAGAATCACACAGCTAATAAATGTCTAAGATAGGATTCAAATCCAGATCTTCTTGACTTCAAGCCTAGCCCTCTGTCCACCACACAACATAGCTTCTTGGTCTATATAGCCACACCCTGGAGAAGTGCCTGGAGTGCAGAATTTGACCTATCCCCATCTTTTTTTAAAATCTCAAGTGATTCTTGTCCATGTTTTTCCGTAAGTCCTTCATACAAAATCCATGCAATGTGATGGCAGCCTTCCACTAGAATTTTTAATTCATTGTTGGTACCAGTGTAACACTTCAACAATTCATCTTCTAACCGTATCTCTTCCTCTATTACCAATATCCCTTCTTTTCTGTTCAGACATGTCCAAGGTGGCATCATTTATGTCACTCTCATGCATGAATCACTGTGGGCAGTGTGCTGTAGCCTACTGTTACCCATCACATGTCTCTCCATGTCCATTTAAATCACTTTCTTCATAAGTTATAGTATTCCATTATTTGTAGCTCTCTAGCATTACCAAGAGATTTTGACATGAAAAAGATGGGCTTTGTGTCAATCGACATAGGAGCATAGCATCATAGATTAGGACTTGCATGGGACCCTAGAGATCACCTAGTCAAATATTTCATTTTACATGTGAGGAAACCAAGGCTCAGAGAGGTTATATTATTTGCCTAAGGTCACACAGTGAATGTCAGAGATACTATATAAACCTAGGTACTCCTGACTCTCAATCCAACACTCTATCTGTGACATCATACTACTTTGGGATCATCAAAAATTGTGGCACAGTTTCCCAAATGCAGTCCAAACACTCCCCATCTTTTCTTTCCCATTTTTTGCAACTATGCATATTATTGCAACTATGGAGTTAGAACAAAGTTTCCACCACTATTTTTGGGATCACGGAACCTCCCATACATACAAGGTTTAGAATGAAGATGGGATTACGAATCATCACACTTTTGACCAACTGTAAAATTATTCTTCCCAGAATGACTTGGGGATATAGAAATATCTCTTCTAAAAACATCTGATACTCAAATATGCAAGTGAATCTGTGATTTCATTAATTCAAGTATATCTTCTAACAGTACTACTGCAGTTTTCCACACTTGTACATCCTTTTCTTGTTTTGTCCCTGTCCTTCCTCCAAAATGTTGCCAGAAGTGATCCAACCAATGTGATAGAAGTCTTTCTCATTTTCTAACATTTTGAGTGTACCAGTAGCTGTCTACCTGTCACTCTTTGCTCTTGTAATATGACTGGTCCTTCTTCTCTATAATATAATACTTTGATGACTTCCTTTATCTTGTTCTTCTTTAGAGTTTCTTCATTGTTGCATCCTGCTGATTTGTCATGCAACATTTCATTGCCTTCTATGTGATACTCAGTTTTAGTACTTTAAAGGCAATATAGTGTTCCAGTCCTCCTTGCCATATAGAAACACCAGTAAAATACATATATTTCAAAAGTGAGCTTTTGCTGTTATGAGATGCTCAGAGTCAGTAAAAGAGACTTCCAGTGTACTGAAAGACATTCAGCTTGCTCTCATCCTCATTTTCAACTCTGGGCCCAGCATTTTGTGAAATTATTTGTCTATCCTGTATATACATACTTTTGGACAAGGTCTTTAGAGTCATAGGATTGTAAATTTAGAATACCAATGGGCATTAGAAACCATCTAGTCCAACCCCATCATTTTACAGCTAAGGAAACTAAAACTCAGAGAGACAGCTAAATGGATCAGTAGAAAGAATTTCAGACCCAGAGTTAGGAAAACCTAAGTTTAAATCTTGTTTCAAACACTAAATAACTATGTTGTTCCAGATAAGTTCAACCTCTTTATGCCTTGGTTTCATCACCTATAAAATGTGAATAATGATAGCACCTACCTTTTGGGGTTGTTGGGAGAATAAAATTAGATAATATCTGTAAAGTGAATTGCAAAATGTAAAATGTTGTATAAATGACATCCATTATTCTTGTTAATAATAATAATAAAATAATAATGACAAAACTATTTGATCAGGGTTGCACAGATAGCAAGTGTCAGGACTGCAAGTCCAATACTCTCTATACAATAACTTTCTCAATTAATGAAATTTGGAAAATAGACATTCTTGATAGATTTGATCTTTCCTATGTGGATGGGTAGTTCCACTTCCTTTGAGTGACTACAGATCTCTTCCAGAAGGTTTTGCAATTATCTGGTACTTGATGTAAACTGCATACTGTAATATACAAACAAGGGTGTCTCCAGGATCTCACCAGTCACAGAGAATCTACCTTCAATCTGGACTTTAACCTAAACCTCCTCCTCACAATAGAAAATACTTTGGACAAGCATTCATCTCTCTATTTTATATTTCACCTGATGCTCATTATCCAAGGGTTATTTATGTTATTCCATCTTCCAAGGAATCTTGAAACATTTTGGTGTAAGAAACATCATCTTGTTGTAAAACTTCTTGCGCATAACCAACAAATAAGGACAATGGGATCTAATATTTCCTACATCTTTGAGTCAATTATGATATGGTACAATTTTTTTTCTCTACTGACTTCTTTAAGTATGCCCTTGTGCTCAAAATTTGTGTATAAATGACCCTCATAAGATTTGATATAGATCAGAGAGTAAGCATATATGTTAGTATTTATTGGTGCTCTTTCAATCCTCTTTTTTTCGGAGGGTATCAGTAAAGTCTGAGATTTTTCCCATGCCTTTGATATCATCTCCTCCTTTTAATACCTTTCACATTGGTCCTGTAATGTTCTCACAATTACATTGCCTTTAGTGTGGATCTCCTTTATATTTATTTAATCCAATCCAGCAACTTTTTCCCATTTTTGTTCCCTTTGCCTTTTCTAGTTCCTCTTTAAATATCAAATGCAGCATGATGTTAGAGACTAACTGTGGTGATTCCACAGTCCTTGACTGAGAAATCAGTTAATTGTAATATTTTTTTTCAATTTTTCCCTATTTTTCTTCAGTTTGCATTCCTCTTTCCATTTTCATCCTTGAATGATCTTTAGATAAATGGTGTAGTTGGACATCTGTCAAATTCTTTAGATTGATTTTATCTTCCATTGCTTCTATCTGCTTTGTGAAATGATACTACTAACTGCCTATCATCATCATCATAATCATCACCACCATCATCATCATCACTTATATTAATATAGCATTTTAAAGTTTGTAATACTATTTACATATCTGTTCTTACTTGATCCTCACAACTCTATGAAAAAGGTTTTATTATTATTCCCATTTTAAAGGAAACTGAGGCTGAGGAAAGTTAAATGACTTGTCCAAGTTCACAAAGCTAGCAAATGTCTAAGACAGATTTTGAATTTAGGTATTACTCCAAGTTCAGTACTGTATACACCATATGCATTGTCTCAGATACATATTGAGATCTGAATTATAGATAGGTGTGTATGGGAACCAGTTTCTTCTGGAAGGAGAGTCAATTGTTAAATTTTCAATTCATTTACACTTCAGAAATGAGCAAATACTACAAATAAGAGTTTGTTTTATTTTTTTCTATTTATTGGATAAACTTAAGAAAGGCATGGAGAAATTGTTAACAATGCATATTAAATCTAAAAGTTTGTCATACATCTTCTGAGAGCCTGTTGTTAAATATTTGTAAGCACACCCCTACTTATAGATATCTCATACATAACAGGCATAATTGTATTCTATTCTCACCCATTAATGCATCTCATAGCTAATAGGTCAAATGTTTACTGACTAAAGTGCTTTGTGGGCTCTTTTGGTCTCTGTTTTAGAACTTGATTTACATTGCTTTAACTTTGGGATAAAATTATTATAGTTGGTGTTGATATCATTTCTGTTTTACATTTCGCATTTAAAAAAATTCAGTAACAAATACCTACTAATTAAAGAAATTAAATAATGTAGTCTTCTTAATCATTTAATATGTTTTCTCATTACTATTCTTTTTTCTGCTTATTATAAGTTATGATCTTGGTCCTGAAGAGTAGGGGACCTGTATGTGCCCAAGCAAATGACTCAGGGGTTACTCCTCTCCAAGATACAGCTCTCTATCTGTAGTCAATTTCATTCTTTGTGATATTATTTGATACTCACCAGGTCTAGTACCTATCAATTATTTTTTAAGAAAATATTCAAGCTGCAGAGGTGTGAGATTCCTTTTATAATCTAAAGGTCTTTGGTCTTTCTCATTTCATTCTGCTGAAATATAATTCCCATATATTTCTCACCATCTGATACAGTTATTTTTTATACCAGAGTACCCCCTTCAGCCAAAAAAAAAATGGAATCATTAATTATTCTCTAGCCACTGCAACTGATAAAGTAAAGTAGCCTAGAACTTAGAAATATCCAGTACTACTAGAAAGAAAATCTCACAAAAAGGCACCTGCATGATTTTATTTTGGCTAAGAGGTAGAACCATTATGTATATATTCAAATGGTCAATAATGGAATGGTGTTTAGGATTTTTGTTCCTTTGAATTCTTGGTGTTTCTTCTATTTTAAAACATATAGTTTTAGACTGCAGGTATTTTGAAGATGGAGTTCTGCCCAGAATAAGTCTTCAATGATACACATGCTATCCATCACATAAAGACCAAATTCTCTTCTGTCTTATTACTTCTGCCTGAAGCAACAACCTGAAATGTCTTGAAGGGCTTCATTTTTCCAAAGTATTTTGTTCAAATGAGCTTTCCAAGGGGGAGTATATATGTAGATATACATGTATATATGTGTATATAGACATGAATATGTGTACACATATTCTTACATGTATATATACACATATATAAGTACATACATATCCACAAACACACACACACATATACATGTATTTTAAAATTAAAAATCAGATTGTGATAAAGATATAACCTTTTTTTCTTGCTTTTTTTCCCCCAATGGAGTATATTTGATAGACATGCAGATTCTCACTGTAGACCTTGATTCTTTCCCACTAGACTCATCCTTATGACTTTATGCCTTTGGACAAGGTGCTTTATGCCTCTGTTTTTTTAGCTTATTCAACTATTAATGAAGTATGTGATAGTATGACAAGAATGCAGATGTGGATTTAAGAAACCTAAGGTCTCATCCTGGCCCTATTCCGACTTAACTGTATGTCTTCGAGCAAATTATTTAACCTTTATGGGTTTTATCATTCTTGTTAATGAGTTAGTACTGCAAAAAGTAGAGGACTGAGTCTTAGTTCTGAATCTGTGACTTTAACTAAATCATTTACCTTCTATCTAGATTTTGCTCCACTATGAAGTACATGTTTTAATACAAGCTCTATACTTAGTTTGCACATTGATATAAGAAAATGACAATTTGTGCTAAGTGCTCTGTGCTCAACAGACAAAAAGTAGTCTACACATGTAAGACATTCTTATTAATATTATTGAAGAGATAGTAAAACTAAGAGACCAATTGCATGAGAGTATATGAGTCTTTTATAAAAGGAAAGAGCACTGGATTTGGAATCAGAGGAACTGAATTTGAATCTTGGTTCTGTTCCTTACTATTTTTTTTTATCTTGGCAGAGTCATAGGTAAACTTTTTCCCATCTAGGACAGTAAGCCAGCAATATGCTCTCAATTCAATTGGGGCAAAGGAGGTGGTAAAGTGGAGATCAAAAGAAATCACAAGATGATAATTGAAAAGGCTAACAACCAGAAGTGGGGAGATGAGGCAATTCTAAGGAGGACCAGTGGTTAAGGGCTGGAAAGGGAGAGACAAGGAGATGGAATTACTGTCTGGTAGCTTTTATTTTAATGCATTTTTCTTGCTTACTATGTACAAAGTTTAGTTGTTTCTTTGCTGCTCAAGGTATGTCAAAATTTCAGCATCACTGGAGCAAAGTCCCTGTTGCCTTGCTAAAATTATGGTTCTACATTTTCTGAATCTCAGTTTTCCTAGCTGTAAAATAAGGAGATGGTGATGAATGACTTCCAAGGATCCTTCCAATTCTCTAAGAACTCCATAAATTAAAGTTTTACTGAAGAAGAAATAGCTAATTAAATGAGGGTGTTTATATATATATATAATATATATATATATACACACACATATATGTATATTTGTGGAATGTTTCAAATAAACCTCATATAATAGAGTATTTCCAAAGATCCCTTATTTAATATAATAATCATGATTTTATTTCATATACCTCAGTTCTCTTTTATATTTGCTTAAGGAAAAGGACATATAGGACTAATGCTTCTTTCCAGATTCTAAATCTGAATTTATGGTTTTTTTTTAATGCTTAACTATATATCCATGTAAATCAATATGTTTTTCATTCAGTGTAGGGCTCAGACCTGCTCTTGATATTTTATTGTCTCAATATTTTCTTCTAGTGTTGTAAGGGTAGGGAAAGAAGATATTATGGGATCATTTCATTGAGTAAAGTTCAACATACAATCTGTCCATTTATATACTTGGGATCAATGTCTCTGGTTCACATTTCTACAGCTAAGTTTTAATTGTGTGTTTAAGTCTGCAAATTCTCTTTTCTTTCATGTCAATATGTCTGGTTGTGAACTCAATATTTATAAGAGTGTTAATGCAAATATGAAAGAAGATAAAGGCTTTGTATCTTCTAGAAAGGTGCCTTAATTACCATTTATATTAAATGTCATGTGGCATTTAATATGAGGCAATGTACAAATCAGATACGACGAAAATAGAATTTTATTGCCTGTCACTATTTCTCTACATATTTGAATCATATAGGCATACTGATAGCAATGTGGTTTCAAAGGGGACATCTTTTACATAAATCTCATTATCACCATCATTATCAAAATAATTGAAAAGGACCTTCCATTTTCAAAGTGATTTGAAAGAGGATTTAAGTAGGTATGAGATAGAACCCTGCCCTCAAAGAGCTTAAAGTCCACTTGGGATGACAGGACTCCTACATTAAAAAAAAATAAAATCACATATCAGCATTGGCCAATTGTGTGATAATATAAAATGCTCCAGAAGTTTAGAGATAGGGAGCCATTACCAAAGACTGGGATGTTCATGGAAGGATTCATGTAGAAAATGAACTTTCCCAAAAGAACACTGTACTTAGACAAGTGAAAAGGAAGCTAGTTTGGGTCACACATTCATTCATTCATTGAATAGACATTTATTAAGTATCTTCTGTGAGCCAAGGGAGAAGGAAGTACTGTCTCTTAGCTCCTGTTTTAGTGAATTAGTCTTGCTTACAAGGTACTAAGCTTAGTTGTTTCTTTTTTGCTAAAGAATTGTAAGTGTCATGAGTACTCTAGTACAGATTAGGCTGTAGGCATCAAAAGATGTAGAAAAAATATGGTCCATGCCTATGTTTGTGGGGCAATAAAGCACAGATACTGGTAATACATTATATGATAAATGTTTTAGAGAATTATTTAAAAAATGCTATATGACATCCAAGAAGAGAAGGGCAATGACAAATTAGGTGGAGAAGAAAGAGCAAGACTAGAAGGAAATGACATTTTAATGGAACTCTAAAGAAAGAGTAGAAATCAATAGATAAGGAGGAGGAAGGACATTCCAGAAAAGTAGCATGGAGGGCCTATGCTAATATATTGATAATGAGAAATTGAGGGGAAAGGATGAATATGAGAAATGTTATGGAGATAGAATTGGTAGGATTTGGTAACTAATTGCATATGAATTATGAAGAAGGAAGATAATTCTAAAATTTTTCAAACTAAGGAATAGAGTGAATAGTGGTGCCAGAAATAGAAATAGCAGAGTCAGAAATGTGATCAACTCAATTTTAGACATGTTAAGCTTGACATGCTCAGTGCTAATTCATATCTAGTTGAATTTTTCTTGTAGGCACTTGGAGACATGGGTCTGAAGTTTAAAAGTGAATTCAATCCTAGAGAGTATATTTGGAAGTCATATGAAAAAAGGTGGTAGGGAAAGCCAAGGGAGTATCTGAGATAATCAAGGGAGAACGTAGAAAGAAGAGAGTAAGCCCAAGGAAAAACTCTTGAATCATCCATGCCAAGTGGTTAGAAAATCGAAGTAGAAGGTAGGAGTGAAAGAATAGAGAAGGAATAGCTAGAAACATATGAGAACAATCTCTGAAGTATCATGTCTCTGAAGCAAAGAGAGGAGAGAAAATATGGTATTCAACATTGTCAAGACACTGTCAACAGTGTCAAAAGTTTCAGAAGGATTTAGGAAGCTATGAAGTGAAAATAATAATAGTAATATCAACAATGATAATAACAACAACAACAACAAAAATAATAGCAGGTAACATCCATGTAGTGCTTTAAGGTTTGCTAAGCATTTTACAAATATTATCCCATTTTATCTTCACAACAACTCTGGGAGATAGATGCTATTATTATCCACATTTTACAGGTAAAGATACTGAGTCAGACAAAAGTTAAGTGAATTGCCCATGGTCATACAGGTAGTAAGTGTGTGAAACCAGATTGGAATTTACTACTTCCTGGTACTACAAGCACTTTACTCACTGTGCCAAGTAGCTCCATTAGAATTAGCAATTAGGAGGTCATTAGTGACATTGAAAAGAGTATTTTCCATGGAGTTGTGGAGGAACAAACAAAACTCCACACTATGAAGGAAAGATGAATTGTGAAGATGTACAAAGTGTCCCTAATGTCTTTAGTGCATTTCAAACTTTAATAGCTTTAATAATAAGTTTAATAGTTTTAAATTGCACTAAGATATTTGGGACACCTCATAGAGAAATCAAGTATAGGCTCCAGTTTTCAAGAATTTAAATAGTGAAGGTGAGGAAAGTTTAGAAGGTAGTTGGATGGAAAACAAAGTAGTACAAGAACAAAGATAGGAAAGGGAGTTGTTTCCAAAGATGGGAGTATTATTTTAGCTAGATCACATTTGTGCTAACTATGGGTCATCCAGACAGAGGTGACTATCATACAAAAAGGGATATAAGGCTGAATACCTGAAGGGAAAGATTAAAATTGGAAATGTTTGCAAGTCAAGTTTAAGGTGATAGATGAGGCCGAAGAATAGAGGAGATCACCAGGGAAGAAAATGGAGAATGAGAAGAGGGTCAAGAAGTGACTGAGCTTTGAGATATAGCCATATTTTTTTTTCCAATCTCAAAGCAAAAATGAAAAACCATAATTTTTTGCAAACTGCCTGAGAATAAGGTAATAAGGTACAGAGAATAATCCTTAAGATGGAAGGCATCCTAGAGTTCACCTCTTTGTTTTACAGTTGAGAAGGCTGTCATACAACTAGTGAATGACCAGACTAGCTCCAAGTTCTCTTAGCTCTTCATCCAGCATCCATTCTCATATATCATGATACCTTTGATTGACTTAGTCAAAGAAGTACATTTCAATGTAGATGACATCTGCAGCATCAAGTTAAGAAAGAATACTTTTCTTTTACTTTTATAAAAATATTTTCTTAAAACTAGACAATATTTTATTTTATATAAATATGTCAACTTTTCCATAACTAATCCAATTTTAAATGCTATGAAGATACCTTAAATATGCATGCTGAGAAATAGATAAGAGGGTCTAGGATTTCTGTATTGAGGATAGAAGAGGAGAGATGTGGCATGAACATTTTCTAAAATGCCCTGAGAAGATTTTTTTTTTAATTTCTAAAGGATTTTTTTAAAATTATCACTCTGAGAGCACTCTTAGCCCTTTCATGATAACAACACATACTACAATTACATAGTATGATTTTCTTTGCACTTCAAAATATGTTACAAAGGAATCATTTTAACATCTCTAGGAAGTACACAGCAACATTCTGAGAATCATTCTAACCTGATCTTGGCCTACCCCCTCCAGCCTTTTTGTTCTTACCCCCATCAGCCTCATGTTCAGAATATACTCTTTCCTCAGCCCCACTTATTAAAATACTTGCCTTCCTTAGAGGAAGGGTCTTGTGCCACCTAGGCCATGTGGTAGAGTGCAAAAATCCCTGGGTTCTAATCCTTCCTGTAATGTTAACTATTTGTGTTACCTTGTGAAAGTTACAGTCATTGGCACAAAGTGCTTAATAAATGATTGCTGATTTGATTTTACCTCTTTGAGCCTCAGTTTCTAAATCTATAAAAGGAAGAAGTTAAAATAGATAACTTTTGAGATAACTTCAGCTCCAGATCTGTGTTACTATGATCTTCTATAAAGTTTTCCCTGATTCCACCTCTCCCCCACCCCAGCTAAAATTGTTCTCTTCTTCCTCAGTTTGCTAAAGAGCATTTTACCTAAAACTCTCCTTTATCTAGAACTCACATTCTGCCTTTTATTATACTTAAATATATACATTCCTCATAGCAAATTCTAAGCTCCTTGAGGCCAAAAATGGTTTATTGTTTATTATTTTATTTTCAGTGCCTAGAACTATTCCTTATCCATTGTGGATGTACAATAATTATTGTTGGATGAAATTAATTGAGTCATAACTTTTGGACTAATTTATCAGTATAAAAAAATCTAGTACCATTGAACTGAGAAATATCCCATGTCTCTGGGCATTGCTCCACTGTGTATGTTGAGCATGACAGAGAGGTTTGGCCTAAAGCTACCATCCCCAAAGCTCTTGGAATCATTCTGTAGGCAGACATCTCTTCCCGAGGAGCCACAGGGCTCGACTTACTTCTATAGTGATTGAGACTCTAGCAAGGTAGGATAACTTTAAGAAATAAAACCTCAAAACCATTTGCAAATGGATATTTTGCTTTTTATGTATTTTTATTTAGCCACATCTATTTTCTATAATTGAAAGGTAGTATAAAGTAGTGAATAGAATACTGGACATGGAATCAGGAAGAACTATGTTTGAATGCCACCTCAGACACTTACTACATATATGACCATGGACATTAATATCTTTGAGCCTCAATTTCCTCAGCTGTAAAATGAGAGTTGGACTTGACTTTTGAGGTTGCTTCCAGCTCTAAGTCTATTAGCTTATGATCTCTGGTCTTATGATTCCCAGTCTTTAAGTTCTTGGACATCTTGGATACAGCATGAACTGACTGATTAGCTGCTGTTTGCTGATGCACTTCAAAAATGAAAATGCCCAGCAATTAAACTTTACATATCTACCTTGATTTAATTTCAGCAATGATGGTGAATCTGTGATTGTGAGTCTTCTTGGAAGTTCTATTAAGCTTTGCAGATTTGTTTCTTTGCTCTTAAACCTTTGATTTTGACACTCATTTCTCAAGTCCATAGATCTTTGTCTATTCAGTCATCTTCAGGACAATGTGCTTTCTTTGCTCCCTTGTTATGTTTATTTTTCTCCTTACGTAGGGGTACCTTTAGCCTGAGAACTGGGAGAGGAAATGCCATTCTATCCAAAGTGTAGCCATTTATTTTTAATAATAAGGGTAAGAGATTTCTTCTTTTTGCAATTTCTTATAATACAGCAGCAAAACTAATGAATATGTAATTTTCTTTCCCTTCTGCTTATCATGCACTGCAAACATGGACATCTACAAAGGCTCAGGTTGGTGTTGCAATCTGTTTTGATCTTTATTGTTCTAATTTAGTGGAAAGGGACTTTGATGCTTTTTTTTTATTACAAATCAACTTTTAAAAAAATTCTTTAGTTTTTAAAGAACTGATCAAAACATTTTTCCCACAAGAGAGGGAATATCACCCCAAAAGAGGGCTAGGTTTCTCTCTTGCTGTTGAACCAATTCCTTTGCTACGGTGAAAATGGCTATTTCAGGAACCCTGAAATTGATTTATATCTGCTTAAATTTGCCATGCTTGCCTTATTTTATGATAGGAAGAAAATAGTATCCAGAGATTCCAGAATCAGCAAAAAAAAATGCAGAATCTCTCAAAAGATTCTCAATAATGAGATTGTTCTATCTGTACTGTGTGAGTGTACAAGTTGGCAGTATGTATTGTTATTTGGTCAGAGAACTTACTAGTAAAACTGTTATTTTCTATCCAGATGCTAATTCAAGGATTCACCATCATTTCTTTCTAAACAGCCTTTCTGAGGAATGATGTTCTGTTTTTTTGAAAGTGACTTTTTTTTTAAAGTCACTAATCTTTTTGAAGATTACATCGACATCAACCCTCCCATATAAAGCTCAGGGTCTTTGCTTTTATGGTTCTAATAAATCCACTTGCTATTTCTGTCCACCCTGATTCTTGTTTGAAATATTGTTGGTCATGTAATGAATACAAAAATCATTAGTGTTTTCAGAACCTGCCTATACAGTAGAATAAGTAATTCATATGAGTCCTTGGGGTCCAGTAGATAAGTACAGCTAAAATGTGCTGTGCAACCACAGGGGAATGCATATTTTTCATGTACAAGGCTTTGCAAAGACTGGCAGGGAAGTATAAAGTGATCCTAGGGCTGGACTCTAGTGCATTGGGAATAGGTAATAACTGTATAAATCAGTGTTTCCCTATTGGGAAAGCAGCATACTATTCTGGAAAGGTAGTGGGGTTGCCTCAGTGGGCATTTAGCAGAATTGAGCATTAATCTCTGTTCTTTGTGGGACTAAAAGCATTTTGTGGTCTCAAATTCCCTGTGGCATCTAAAGCTAGATTATGATCATGGGTACTTTCTAGGAGGAAGGCACCTTAACATTATCTTGTATAACTCCCTTATTTTATAGACTAGAAAATTTGAGACCCCAACAAGTTAAGTGACTATTGACGATGCAAAAAATTGGGAAAACTTCAAAAATATTCTAACTGTAGGATGTTATGGAACATGTTACCTTTCCTTTCATCCTATCAATGGAACAATAGGGCACATTTTGGTCAACAAATATATATATTTTAGAAATTTGCTTCATTTTTTAAAATATATTCACTTTTAAATAGGTCCATCTCCATTTCTTGCTCAAGTCACCACCCTTGTAACAATTAAGACAAAAGAGGGGAAGAACTTATTCGGCAAACTCAGCTCATACATAAACATTATATGGAATGTAATGACATTATAAGGAATATTCTTAGTATACCACTTAGTACCCCATTTCTGCAGTTAAGAGAAATTTTTTCTCAATTTATATATGGGGCCAAGGTTTGTTATTATAATTACACAACTTTCAGTTTCATTGTTTTGCTGTTTGCATTTTTGAAGTATACATGTCTGTTTCTGAGTGTGTGTATACACACACTATATTAACCATCAGTTGATATAGCTTCCCATGCACTTCCCAATTCTTTACATTTGACCTTTCTTATTACATAGAAATATTCCACTAAATGAATGTGCCACATTTTTTTTAACTATTATCCAAGCAAAGGATATAAACTTTGATTCCAGTGCTTTACTATGGAAGAAAGTGCAACTTGCAAATATTTTTGTATCTATGTGATCTTTCTTTTTATCTTTAATCTTCTTGGGGTATACACTTGGCTTTGAGATCTCCTAGTCAAGGAGTATGGACATTTTAGTCACTTTTTTAAAAGTTATATTCAACACTGGTTTCCAGAATGGTTGAACTAGTTCCCTTACCCATTGGCGTTGCATTAGTGTAGTGTGCATGTATTCACACGGCTCCCCCATTATTAACTATTTTGAAATTTTTTTTCAGTTTGCTAGGTTTGAATATAAAACTATTTATTAAATACTTACCATGTGTTCAGCAACGTACTGGGCATTAAAGGGAGGGTAATATACAAAAAAATATTGTAAAAGTCTTTTCCTGAATAACTGATTAACAAGGATCAATTATTGATAAGCAAACTTTATTCAGACTTAAGTCAGATAATCTGCATTGATATGAAGAAGTTTAAAAAGTCTTGCAGGTAGTCTTCCTACATATCCATAGTAGATGTTCTGGGTCAGTCAGGGGCTAGGACAAATGGAAAGAAAAAAAATAAACAAGCCTTAGTTGTGACCTTGGGTGTGAAAGTGATCCTTGAATACATGTGAATTGAGAGGTGATAAACAAGGTTGCTGAGTATTTTTTTCTCAGTATTATTTTCTTAGAAACTTATACTTTAATTTGGACTTTCTATGACACATCCTATCATATTCATTCAATAGAAATTTAGTAAGTGTTTACTAAATACATGCTAGAAATTAAAGCCAGATGGTGCCTTATCTAGTTCAACTCTCTCATTATACAGATAAAGAAACTGAGGAATAAAGTAACTCTCCTAATGTGAAACTGTGAGTAAGTTGCGGAGTGAGGATTTGAACCAAGGTCTTCTGTCTCCCAATCCAGTAATCTTTTCACTCTGTCATTATGTGGATCACAATTTACTAGGTGCTGTGCTTCTCTCTTCTATACCATACTTCTTTCCCCATACTGAAAATCATTTTTGCTTCCCATAAAAGGAAGCCAATGCTTTAAGACACCTGTGTGCCTATGTTGTCATCACCATCATCAGCATCATGTCACCTTCTTTTTATTCATGCATTACATTCACGTACATTTTCAAAGCACTTTCACATTGAGTATCTCTTCATTCCAATCCATCACTGACTCAGCTGTCAAAGCAATTTTCCTAAAACATAGTTCATAACATTTCATTCCTTTACCCAATAAACTTCAGTGTCTCCCTTTTGCTTCCAGAATCAAGTATAAAATCCTCCTCTTTTTGGTTTTCAAAACCCTTTACAACCTGGCCTCTTTCGATCTTTCTAGTCTTCTTCAAGTTACTCCCCTCTATGTCCTCTATGATTCAGATACACGTGCCTTCTTACTGTTCCCCATGTAGAAAATTCCATCTGCCAGCTTCATGTCTGCTCATTGGCATTTCCCCTACCTGAAATGTTCACTCTATTTCTCTGGCTTCCTCCAAGCTTCAGCTTGAATCCAAACTTCTATAGAAGTCTTCATGCTAATACCTTTTCTTTGAGATTACTTATCATTTTATTGTATATAGTTTGTGTATTCACATATTGTCTTCCCCATTAGACTGTGAAATTCTTGAGGACATACTGTGATTTGCCTTTCTTATATCTTTAGCCCTTAGCATAGTGCTTAACACCTTGTAGGTGTTTAATAATTGTTTGTTGAGTGATCATGTCCCTCTGGAGTGAGTGGTATTGACATAACTCACCTTCTTATAATCTGCTCAAAAATTGTAAAAGACTTGCCCAGGGTTAGTCAGCTAGTCAATGTCAGAGCCAAAGAGTAGAATCCAGAGGTTCTGATTCAAAATTCAGTATTCTTTCCCCACTATTACACCCTGATGCCTCCAAGGAATGCCCCTTCTCTTCTCTGAAGCATTTGTTTCTTTGAAATGGGAGCATAAGCTGCCAAAAAATGACCTAGGCCTTGTAAGGAATCCAAAAGGATTGGATAAACCCATCAGGCATGTACGCTAATGGCATGCAAAATTATGAGATTGATTTATTATTCCAAGGTCACCATTGTTTCAGAAACTCATAAATCCCTATAGTGCCTTTGAAACAAATAATTAGTACTAATGTCAGCTTATGGATGGGGAAACCTAGATGCAGAGAGTATCTTAAATGAACTGCCAGAAAATCAATGGTGGAACTTGAAATAAAACCCTGTTCTCAGCTTCCTATCTACTGCTGTGCTCAGAAGACCACAGATTGTCTCTCTTGTAGTGTTTAGGGTCACTTCACCCATCATTGAAATGAAGCCACCCTGGGAATCGGACCACATTATCAATTTAATAGGACCCAATCAAAGAATCCAATATTTGAGGACAGGAATTCAATACAAATAAAGTATTTGATGGTGCTCAGCTCCTAAGGAGTTCAGAACACTTCCCAAGCATGATTCCATCAAAAATAAGATATTTCCTACTAAGGAGAAGCATTTGAACTTTGCACCCAAGAAGGATACTAGCTAAGTTTGATTCAAAGAACTGACAGATATAGGAAAAACATCATTGTGGACATTAGTAATGACCTTAGATCTGAAAGGAAATGTCTAATATAGGCAAGACCCTTCTTTTAAAAAGAAACCAAGGCATTGAGAGATGAATTGACTCAACCAAGCTCATGAATCAAGTGTCAGAATTAGGATGAAAATTTAGGTTATCTGACTTCTTAGGCTTGTGCTTTTTTCACTAGTTGGTATTACTTGTGCTTTGTGAATCCAGTTCAGCAAGTATTTATCAAGAGGTTATTATGCACTTGAGACTGTGTTAAGGGATTTGGGATCTAAAAGAGAAGTGTAAGATACGGTCTCTTTCTTTGAGGTGCTAAGTGCAAGGGCAAACCTGGCCCTGATCTGATTCTGTATGTGCCCTAAATCAATCCCAAAAGCTGAGATGGTCTGCCTGTTCGTAATGATAAACACCATAGGGACCTTCCTCCTGATTGCCTTATTTCTGCAGTTATGGGTTGTAGATAGACATGGAGCCTCTTTGTTTGCCATCCTCTGACCCATTGTGTTTAGTATAAAATGTTTGATGAAATATTCAGTAGGACCCGGTCAACCTGAAAATTACACTTAAATCAGGATTTTATTATTTCATGGAGTGCTTTCCCCAGTGCCTTAGTTCTCTGATGCCTCTGTGGTTACTTGTTAGCTTTGACAAAGTAATCACCTTCGAGCTCACCTTGTATAAGGGAGAGATAATTTCATTCCTGACAAGAAGTACTCTATACAGCTACTGCAGGATCATGGCATAGTGGGAGAATGACAGGATGGAAAATCAGATGACTTTGATCTATGTCCAGTTTTGTCAATTACTAGCTGTGTGATCTTGGGAATGTCACTTCACACATCTGAGCTCCAGTTCTCCCATCTTTATACTGAGGAACATCATCAAGAGCTTTTATGAGTGAAAAAAAAGGGAGGGGAACTGATTTTGTAGCAAGAATTGTGGTGAGGGAGATAAGAAATGGATACTAGGACCAGTGCTATACTGGTATCAATGAAATATTGTTATTATTATTATTGTTATTTAAGGCTTTATTGTTGCATTGTGTTTTTACCAAACATTCATTTCCGTCTTCTAATCAATGTCTCTCTTCTAAGAAAGAAAATATATTTAACTCAAACCAACTAACATAGAGATTGCATTTGAAAGCATCTGCCACATTCTTTACCTGTAAGCCTTATGTATCTTTCTTTCAGCATCCTACAATACATGATGCCTTACTAAAAAGTCCATCCTATGTGACATGTAGCCCTCTACCTCTCTGCTAAGGAGAGAGGTGTGTTTTATCATCAGTTCTCCCTGCAATATGAAGATAGTCTTTCTGCCATGTTTGTAGGCTGTCATAAAAAAGACTTATAGAAAAATGGATAATAATGGAGAAGAAATAGATACCCACATAAATGAGAGATCACTAATCTATTGAAAATAAAAGTAAAAGAAAATGAAGGTACCTCACAAAGCTGTTATAAGAATCAAATGAATTAATATGTTTTAAGTGTTGGGGCAGCTAGGTGGTGCAGTGGATAGAGCACCAGACCTGGATTCAGGAGGACCTGAGTACAAATCTGGCCTCAGACACATAACGCTTACTAGCTGAGTGACCCTGGGCAAGTTACTCAACCCCATTGCCTAGCCAAAAAAAAAAATATGTTTTAAGTGTGAAGTAATATGCAAATATAAATTATTATGAAGACTATTATTACAATTATGATAATCAGCATAGTCATCATAACAATATAACTCTACTTCTTCCTAAACTCACTAATTCACTGACCATTTACTGTCATTGGACCTTCTGACAGTACACTATAAAGTGATCTGACTATTCATTAATTTATCAATACCTTTTCCTTTAGATTTAAAGAATCAAATATGTAGTCAGAAAGTTGAATCTCACCTTCTTTAAAATTCCCAAGCTTTGGTCCTAAATTACAAACTACCTACAGAATATCTCCAGTTGGATGTCTGTTGGCATCCCAAACTCAGTATGTTTAAAGTGGAATTCATGTTTTCCCCCCAAGCCCATTCTTTCACAATTTCCTACCTTTATTGAGCATAGTACCATACTTCCAGTCACTTAGGCTGATGGCCTCAAAGTCAGTCTTCATTCTCCTTTTACCTTCACCACTCATGTTCAATTATTTGCCAAGTCTTATTGCATCTACACCCACATCTCTCACATTCACCAACTCTTCTCCATTCATAATAGCCTCAACCCAAAGTCCAAATCCTTTTTCATAAATTAATACATTTCCTTTCATCTTAAACTTTTCTCACTTGTTTCATCCCGTGGCAGTCAGTGAGACCTGACTCCCTCCTGATGACATTGCTTTCTTTTCCATTTTTTCCAGTACTATCTACATTTTCTCTCATGCCCCCCAGCTCATTGGTCAAAGTTGGGGAGTTGGATTACTCATTATTCACAATTGCTATTTCCGTACCTTCTTACCACCAGTACTCAGCAACCAGTCTTCCTTTGAGCTTCATGATATCCAATTTATCACCCAATTCATATCCTGGTGTCCATTAGGGTACTCTTTTTCCTTTTTGTGAGATGTGTTCAATGTCCAGCTTATAGGGTTTCTCATCACCACAGCTCCTGCTTTCATATTAGGAGACTTCAACATACATAGTGATGTTCCCACAAATACTCACATTTCCAAGATCCTTAAGCTACTCAACTCCCATGACCTACTTCTTCATTCTATCTAAGCTACACACAGAGATTGGTACAGTTTTGATGTTTCCACCCCCCACAAATGTTCTACTTTCATGTTCATAAACTCTCTTTAATTGATCATATTTCATTATTCTGTTTTTTTCCTTTCGTTATGACCCTATCTCCTTTCTTCCTTATCTCCTCTAATACTGACCTCCATTCTCTCCATTTCTTAGTTCTTTGCTAGGACATTGCCCTTGCAATATCTACTTTCTACTCCCTTCTCCATCTTGATCTTTAGGTGAACCAAATCAACTCTACACTATCCTCTATTGTCTACTCCCTTGGCCCCTTGGCCTATCACTGATCATACTTTACCAAACCCCAAACATGAATAATCCCTGATTTCTGTCTCCTTTGTTCTTGTTCATATGTTGCTGAGTGAAACTGGATGATTTTTTTAAATATGCTAAGTCCACTACACATGTGTGTTATTTAATCGCAGTTGAGCTTTCACTTCAGCAAGAACATTGTTCAACTCCTTCCTAGTCAATTGCTATCATACTTTCCTTAGTGGCAATTCCTAACCCTTTTTTAGGCCTTCCTATAACAACAACAACAACAACAACAACAACAACAACAACAAAAAGAAACAAAGAAAGAAAGAAAAGAAAATGAGGTCATTTGCTATAAGGTCCCCTTTCTCCACTCTTCAGCTTGTGTAACTCAGATATCTTTCTCTACTATATCTTCATTAACTAAGGTTCCAAGTGAACGGGTGACTCTTCTCCTTGCTGAGGTCAACCCCACAAGATGTACTCTTAATACCATTCACTCAAATCTTCTCCAGCAGATTGTGCCTAATAATATTTCTATATGCTCTTTTATTGTCAGTATCTTTCTCCATACTAACTCCTTCCTTGCTGCTTCCCATCAAAACCATTTCTGCTTTATCCTTAAAAAAAACCTCTTCCTAGATCATGTCATTTCCAAGTAGCTATCATTCTGTATCCCTCCTCCTATTCATGAGGAAACTCTGTATGAAAGCAGTCTATAATCTGTCTCCATTTACTGTCCTTTAACTTCTTGCTTAACTTTCTGTAGTCTAACTTCCTACCTCAATACTCAACTGTAGCTACTCTCCCAAAAGATACCAATGGTCTCTCAATTGCCTTTTCTCATTCTACAAACTCTTCTGTCTTTCTGACACTGTTGATTACATTGTCTTCTTTCCATCTGGGTTTTTTATGGCATTGTTCTCTCCTAGTTCTCCTTATGTCGGTCCAACCACTCTTTCTCAGTTTCTTTTCCTGCTTCTTCATCCAGATTGCGTCCAAACCACAATTTCCCCCCAAAGTTCTATTCTGGAGTTCTCAACTTCCATGGACTCATTATCATGTCTATTTAGGTAACACTGAGTCTATCCAACCCTACTCTCTGTATTGTGTTACAATCCTGTTTGTCCAACTGTCTATTCAATATATCAAATGGAATGGCCTGTCAAAATCCAGCATGTCAAAAGCAAAATTCATTATCTTTTTCCTTGAACCCTTCCCTTTTTTCCCAAATGTCCATATTATTATTTTTGATACTATCATCCCTCATTTACTCAAGCTCTAAACCTCAATGTCATCCTCAACTCTTCTTTCTCATTAACTTCACATAATCTATTGCCAAATCTTTTCATTTCACAACATTTTTTGGGTACTTGCCCCTGTCTCCACTCACACAGTCACTACAGTAGTTCAGGCCCTCATCCTGTCTCTCCTGGACTACGGCAATAGCCTCACAGTTGTTCTTTCCCCATTCCAATCCATTTCCCTCTTAGCTACAAAGGTGGTTTTTTGCAAGTGAATTTCTGATCATGTGACTCTCCCCTACTCAGTATACTTGTGTCTCTCTATTACGCATAAGAGCAAATATAAAATTATCTATTTGTTATTTCAGACTCTTCATAATCTGTTCCAGATTTCTTAAAGCTTGTGCTCCTCCATGCACCACTCACCTCACCTCTGCCTCTTAGCTTCCCTGGCTTCCTTCAAGACCCAGCTCAGATTCTTCCTTCTATAAAAGACCTTTCCTAATAACTCTAGATGCTTTCTTTCTATGAACACTTTCCATCTATTGTCTGTATCTTGCATGTACAATGTCTTTCTCATGTTTTTCTCTCCCATTAACATGTGTGCTCCTTGAGAGCAGGAACTATTTTTGTGGTATTTTCAGTGCCTAGCAGAGTGTCTAGCATGTAATAAGCATGTAATAAATGTTTGTTGATAATGTAATAAATGTAGTATTGTACTATTTCCTCTTAATTGGTTTCCCTGGTTTCAGTATATTCCCTTTTCCTTGCCAACTTGTATGAAGCTGCCTCAACAATCTTTCTAAAAGGCCAATTGTACTATATCACCTCATTTTCAAGAATCTTGATTGGCTCCCTAATTATCTCTATGTTAAATGCAAACCAATCACATTGGCATTTAAAGTCCTTCACAATATGGATCCTACATCCCTTTTCAACCTCACTTCATAACATTCCCCTTCCTTAGTATATGGTCTAGCAAACTTACTTAAGAACTATTACCTGAAACCTGTCTTTTCATCTCCTCTTGACCTCCATGCCTTATTGCAGGGCAAGTAGCTCTATGGCTGGGTTGTACTCCTTAATGAGATTCCATAGCTATTTCATTAAGGCCATCTACATTTCATTAGCCGTCTTCTAGACTTTCCTGATCTTTCCACAGGGGAGTGCTCTCCCCTATTAAAATAACTTGATATTATTTTCTGTCCATGTTGAAGCTCATCAGTAAAAGGTAGGCTCTTTGGGGGCAGAAGATTATGTCCTTTGGACTTTCCTTCCCCAAAGCCCTAGCACAGTGTTCTCTAGCTTTCCTTCCCAATCTGTTAATGCCATTGGTGTAAAGAAGTTCCAGTATGTGCCTAAAAAAAAGAAAAAAATGTAAAAAAGGGGCAGCTAGGTGGTGCAGTGGGTAGAGCACCAGCCCTGAAGTCAGGAGGACCTGAGTTCAAATCCAGCCTCAGACCAAACACTTGACACTTACTAGCTATGTGACCCTAGGCAAGTCACTTAATCCCAATTGCCTAAAAAAGAAAAAAAATGTAGAAAAAAAAAGAAGTTCCAGTATGGAAATCCAGTCATACAGATGAGCAATTCTATTTTAATGTATCATCTTAGACAGCTAGCTGCTTGTGGCACTGAAAGGTTAAGTGATTTGTCTGAGGAACTGAAAGGATAAGTGTATTTGCCCATGATCAGAGAGTTAGTATATATCAATGGCAGGACTGTAATCCAGGTCTTCATGACTCCAGACCTGGACCTCTAGCTACCCTGTATATGTTAGGGTGTAGTATTTGTTAAATTAAATTGAACTTGCAAATATCTGGGGAAATAATCCTATCTCCACTATGAGGTTTGGTTAATATAGGGTTAGGTGCATGGGGGAACCCAAACAGGGAAAGTATAACTATAGTAATAGTTTTACAAAGAATAAAGCCCAGAATAATTTGAATCTCTCAAAGGACGTGAACAAAAGCTTTTTTTTTTTTTTTAAAGCTACTTTGGAACAAGAACAAGGAAGGGATAGAACCACTGCTTGAGGTGATGGTGCAATTAACAGACAATAGAGAGATAATAGAACAACTCAGATCCAATTTTACTTCTATCTTCATTGTCAGGAATGATCTTCAGACTGAAAAGCATAGAACAAAAAGAGTTCAATGAGAATTGAAACTCAAGAGACGTCAGGATAGGATAAGAAAGTACATTGCTGCTCTAAATAAGTCCAATTCTCTTGTCCTAAACCAATTACAAGCTAGTATACTTAGTAAACCTGCAGATGCAATTACTAAATCAATGTTTCTGATCTTTGGGGAGATCAGGAACAGTGTTTTGTACCTAGAAATATTCAGTTTTTCAAAAAGATCTTTCATACACTACAGAATGATGGTTTCTACATTGAAACCTGGCAAAGAACATAGATCAGAAAAAGAAAAGATTATTATTGTTGTTGTTATTGTTATTATTATTATTATTATCATTATTAAATAAAAGATGGATAGCTACTCAGAATGGAAAGCAGTGATCCTGGAAAGGCATCATGCCTTCACAGGGAACAATTTGTACCATACTCAGCTCATTTCTTTTTTCGACTGAGTTAACCATTTATCAGCTATTTACCAGAATAATCCTTTGGACATAATATGACTGAGATTCTTCAAAAGATTTTTATTGTATTTCGTGATATCCTTATGAGTAAGACGGAAAAAACATGGCCTAGGTAAAGATATAATTAAGTGGGTTCATAACTGAGTGACAAGGCCTACAGACTATTGCTTAATGGATCAGTATGAACCTTGGGGGGAGGGGTCTCTAATGGTATGCCACAAAGATTTCTAGTTGACACTGTTCAACAACTCAATTTAGAATTCATGGGACATGTGTGAAGCACCTAGTGTGTGCAACATACTGTTTCAGGCACTAGGAAAAGACAAAATGAAACTTAGCCTCTCCCTTCAATGACCTTACATTCTTGGGTCCATAATATGTGAGCAGATAAATAAATAAAGAATGGAAGGCAGAGAAGCCTCACAAAAAGGGGGATCATTGAGACAATTAATTTGAAAAGAATTTTGAAAATACAAAGCTGCCTTTGAATATCATTTCATAAAAATGAGTTTATCCTGTGATATATAATTTTTATTTCTTGATTTACCTTAATAACATTTGATCCTGGTGGCATTCTAAATGATGTTTTCTTGACTCATGACCCCATCCAGGCTTTCCCAAGAGAATAAAACAATGCAGCTCATGTCTGAATCTAGGACTGACAAAGTCAGGGTTTGTACCTTTGAATTGTAGTACTTCTTCTTGCCTCTAACATCCAGTTCCTGCTTGAGTCAGGAACTCTATGTAGTCCAGAGATAGCTCTTCTCTGCAGGAGGTTTGCTCTGGGAGCTTCATTACAAGGTGACTTCACTATAAGGGTTGACACTCTGCCCCTATTATCTCTAGAACCAAGAGATTTCCAGGGACCAATGTTTTTGTTTGGGAATGGGGTGCTGTTTGGCAAAGGGGAGGGAATAAGCATTTATTAAGCTCCCACTACGATCCAGACACTGTGTTAATTTACAAATATTATCTCATTTGATCCTTACAATCTCCAGAAGTAGGTTCTATTTTATTATCCCTATTTTGACTTACTCAGAGTCACATAGCTAGTAAGTATCTGAAGCTGGATTTCAAAGCATTTATTTCTGACATCAGGCCCATCTATGCACTGGGCCACCTAGATACCTCATGGATCAGCAGATTTCCCACCACTGATGTCAAAGATCCAATTGGCTTTCTAGATGTAGCCTCTCCCCTATCTGCATCTTCCAGCTGGTTTCTGTTAGTTCCTTTCTGTTTTTTCAATATTTTCATCAAAAACTCAAATGAAGACACAAACTTTTAAATCCTGCATGTGATAGAAAACTCATAGAGATATTTAATGCATCAAATAACAAAGTCATGATGCAAAAATCTTGACAGGCTACAATATGTTAAATCTCAAATGACAAAAATCTAATATGACTGAAGTTAACCACAGCTCTTTGGTTCAAAAAATCAACTACACTAGTTCTAAACAAAGTGTATGTAAAAAAAAAGCCTCAATTAGAGACAATTATGTAACATGGCTGCCCCACTCCCAAAAAATATACCTTTTGCAATTTAATGTTATTTTCATAGAAATAGCGCTGAATGTAGAGTAAGAGAACCTGAGTTCAAAGGTCATCTCCTTCTCTTGCTATCCATGTGATATGGAGTAAATCATTCAATCTCTCTCTGGCCTCACTTCCATTATCTATAAAATGAAGATATTGGATGAGATGATCTGCAAGATCCTTTCCAGGTGTAAATCTATGACCCTATGAAGTATAGCACACAGAATAAGGGACATACTAGGCTCAGTAACCTCCACTCTAGTCCAGTTCTACATAGGTCATTGTATACAATGTAGAAGCCACATTGAGAAATTAGAAGATGCCAGGGGAGGGTGACTAGGATAGTTAAGTTGCCAGAAACCATCTGATATAAGTTATATTGAAAGAACCAAGGTTTAAGCAGTCTAAAAAATATTTTTTTGAAGACTCAACAGACATGATAACTATCTTCCACTGTTTAAGAACTAATCTAATTCATCTATGTGGAAGAAGAATTAGACTTGGTCTACATGGAAAGGGGGATAGAAACAACTGATAGGAATCGCAGTTATCCCTTCCATGTTGTGACTTCCCCATCTTGGTTTCAATGTATCGCAGGTTGGCATAAGAAATGAAATGGGGATTTTTTTAGGAGTTTTGCAAAAATTGTAGATGGCAAGTGAAGGCCAGCAGACAACCTGGAAAAAAGTTTGGAAGTAAAATTTGGAACTCAAAATCTCGTGGAAGTAAATGTTGAAAACTAAAAATAAGTAAATTAATTAATTTTTAAAAATATGTTCACAAAAAAAAGTAAATTAGAGAAGGGAAGGAAGTATTTTATAAATTGTGATGGGGAAAAATTCTTATCTAATATAGGGATGGTATTGATAGTAAAAAACAAAATATACAATTTTAGTTTCATAAAATAAAAATTTTGAGAGGTTTAGACTTGTCCACAAAAAAAAGTTTGGAAACTCAGAAATGCATAAGACATATGTAGAGTATTGTATAACATCAACATATTTTATCTTTTAATACCATAATGATTCAGACCTTCTCTGGTATGAAGGGAAGGCCAAAATTTTTACATGGATTTTCCAGATTGCTGGGGCCCTGCACCCCTAATCTCCATGATGTGGAAGGGATAACTATATAAGTAATGATATTTTTGTCTCAATGTAAGGAAAAATTTTTCTAAGAAGCAAAGGTGTTGTCAAAAGGAATGGGCTGGAATATTCCTATTCAAACAAAAGTGGAGTGATCATTCATCAGAGGCTTCATGAAACATTGAGATTTGTTTACTTGGCATCTCAGATCTTTTCTAACTTAGAGATCCTGGGATATTGAATCTAGCTGCATGGATGCTAGTCTCCTGGCTTTTTTTTCTACATGTGTTTGAGGGAAGGAGCTGAGTGAAAGGTAAGTTAGTTACCTGCAGTATTTCAACAGATGGTTTTCCCAAGTGCCCAGAATGGCTTTGTGTAGAATGATTAGAGACCGTCTGTTTTTTTGGAATTCTTTTATACCAGAAAGCTTTTCAGTGGTTCATGGTGTTGTCTTTTATCCCCTGTTACCATTTCTCATAGAAATGTTTAGGACCAAGTGTTAAAACATCCACTTGCAGATAGACACTGTGTTATGTCACATTCAATTGCATTTTAAAGTCATAAAGGCAATGTGGTATGGTGGAAAGACAGATGGATCTGAAAGTTGAGGGGCTAGTTTTAAACCCTGGCTCTGCTACTTACCACTTATGGGATTTCTCTAGGATTCAGTTTATTCATCTCTAAAATGGGAATAGTGTTTCCTCTCTCTACTTCATGGACGAGTAAAACTGAAAGTGCTATAGAATAATGAATGATGATTATTATTTCTACTTTTGAAAGATTTCATTAGTATGTCTATCGTGTTTAGCTCAAGTCTGAGATAACTGGAACTCTCTGCATTATTAGCTTCCCTCTATCATTTGGTCAGCTAGTCAATATATAGCACAATCTGAGCCAGTGGTTAGTGGTAGATCTGCTTTACCCCCTTTATATTATTCAGCCACAATTATTTTATTGTGGATCTTCTTGTATAGGACACTGGGAGCCTCCTGCCTTTCTCTGTTCCTTCCCCTCTCTCCACTTCAAAGTGAGAATTTTGACTACAGCAACACTTAGATATGCTGTAAACTAGTACTTTTCAATTAGCCTTTAATAAAATTCTCAGCTTGATGAAACTAGGGTCAAAATCTGAGCCAAGATCCCAATTTATCACTCTGTGATAATGTGACTGGGATTCCATTATCCAATCAATCTCACCTCTCATTTCTGCAAAGGTCAGGCTATGCCATTCTTGGGTTGTAAAACACCACTTGTGGTGGAACCTCTCACTTTACATTTGTCCCAGAAACATCAAGCTCATTTATGGGAGTCACCTAGACCAAGGGTTCATATTTTAAAAAGTCATTTTGAGCTAAGCCTGGCCTTCCACTTTAACAGAGAAAGCCATTAGAGCACAATTCAGTCAGAGAACTATTTCCTTTTATTCCAGTACCCACAGGGGAAGGGAGAGAAGTAAAGTGGTTAAAAAATACTGAGTGAAATATTTGTGTAGAAAGTCTTTTTAAGGGTATTTTAATATGTGATTTATTTTTCTCTGTTATTCAGCATTGTTAGGGCTAAGAGTGGGAATAAGGGGAAAAAAGAATATATGTTGTTTGCTTGGAAGAAGACTCATTTATTCCCTTTGAATATAATCTTTTAGAAGCCTCCATTTTCTAGTTTGAGTTCTCTCTGTACGCTTTCTCTCTCTTTCTCTTTCTCTTTCTCTCTGCCTCTGTCTTTGTCTCTCTCTGTGTCTCTGTCTCTGTCTCTCTCTAAAAAAAAAGAAAAGCAGGTTTGTCTACAAAAAAAGGGCTTATTTCATTAGCTCGAATCTGTTTTCTTTAATTTACTAGGGAAATTTATTTCATCAGGCTTTAAGAACTTTGATGCCTGTCTGTCATAGGGAGGCTTTACTGTAATGAACCAGGGATTCTGTTACTATAAGCACACAGTTACCATACATACCATATGATTAAAAAAATCAATCAACAAATATTTTCAAAGAACCTACTATGTTACAGGCACTGCGCTTAGAAATGGAATTAGAGTTGGAGGTAGAAATGGAATCAGTCACAAACGGAATGTCAGACATTGGGGACACAAACAGAAAACAAATGAATTTTTACTTTCAAGGTTTCTAGTGAATATGGAATCACAAAGAGCTGGGTGAATTCTCAACTCAGACACTAAGCGTGTCTACATATGTATGCCAGTCTTTTATCCTCTTTGGGTTTCAGTTTTTTCATCTGCAAAAGGGGAATCATACTACCTATACCACCTATCTCACAATGTGGTTATAAGGCTCAGACAAGACAATACAGGTAAAGGGCTCTGCAAACCTTAGAGCTCTAGATAATTATTGTGGTTTCATCATTATTATTATGACAGTTTTCTAATTATGATTTTCCTTTTGGATTTGGTCCTGGAATCTAAACCAAACTGGGCATTGGTGTTTGAAGTAGGGATAAACCTCCAAGATGTCCAGCCTGTTTCCTTCTGGTTTCATATAGCAGATTATTCTAGCATAAATTGGTAAAGCTAGGCAGCCATAAATTCACAAAATTTTTTTTTGTTTTAATTGCCTTATGTTTTCAGAGTACTGTGCTTATCCCTGGAAAAGATAAAAAGTTGAGACCAAACATTGTCTCTGATTTCAGGGAGCTTACTATCTAATAGAATTGTAAACTTTCTGAAGGCTTAATCTGTTCTGTTTTGCCTTAGTATCTTCTGTACCTTACACAGTACCTGGTACATAATAGGAATTTAATAAATGAATTTTATTTGGATATAGAACTATACTACAAAATGTTAAGTACAAAAGGGAGGAACAGTGTGTCATGTGAGGTCTAAAGGGGGACAGGGAATTATTAATTAGGGACATCACAGAAGTCTGTTTCATGAAGGTTACATTTGAGTGAGGAAGAGTAAAGAATCAAATCTAAGACCAAGATTTGGAACCTAGGGGATTGGCTGGTGCCACAGACAGAAATAGTGAACACAGAAGGCAAGGTTAGCCTTTTTAATTTTTTTGGAGGGAGTAGGACAAAAACCATAACTAGTCTTGGGGAAAAAAAAACTTTCTTGGCAATTTTTTAAAGACTGTTCAGTTCGTTAGTGATTCACTCAAAATATTAGGCCACTAGGAAGTAGCAAACTACTCTGGTATCTTTGCCAAGAAAATCCCACAAACAGTATGGTCCATGGGGTCAAAAAGAGTCAGACACAACTGAATAACTGAACAACACATAGAGGAAATCTATGTGTGTGTGTGTGTGTGTGTGTGTATTTTCTGATATTGTTGATTCACTTCTTATGAATGGCAACTACTGCTGATTTTGGGGGGCTATATCTTCTATACACTCTCCATTTGTATGCAGTCATTATAGTCTTTCCAGCAACCCTATTAACACTTATGTATATTGATTACTAAATGGGCAGCTCAGTGGTGTAGTAGATAATCCTTGGAGTCAGAAATATCTGAGTTCAAAATCTGCCTAAGATACTAACTAGTTACTATAATGTGTAAGTCACTTAACCAGCTAAGTCATTTAAACTTTAACTTCAACTTTCTTATCTGTAAAATGGGAATAATTGTACTTAACAGGGTTGCTGTGAGAGTCAAGCAAACTAATACATATAAATTATATGCAAAGTGCTTTGAAAACTATAAAGCATTATGTATATGTCAGCTATTCTTAGTCTTCCATTTGCATTCTTGCATACATTCATGTGTTTATCCCACCTAAGCTTAATTTAATCACATTTTCTTAAAGCATCAAGTCTATGCTTCCTTTTCTTTTACAATCCATTCCTTTCTAGTACCTTATAAAGTATTCCAGATGTCCTATGTACTTAACCAGAGTATTAACTCTCTCTCATTAAGAGAGATGTTAATTAAGCATTACAATATACAATATATTACAATATACAATATAAAAGTCTTTTACATGCCTATTCTTGTATACCTTAGTTTCCCTTCTTTTATTTGACTATTTTATTCTGTCATCAGAATTCCCAATGATTCCATTTCTGAATATGGGATCCTCCAAGGATAATAAAGAGAGAAAATTATAGTTTACATATAAATTTGAGGATCATCATGAGCTTATTTCCTTAATTATTCTAGTCAGTCACATGCTTAGGATTCTCAAAGTTATGCTCACAACAGGGATAGTATTAGTCCCATTGCCCAGTTTGAGAGTAGAGTACTAGACATGTATTTGTTTTGACAGACAAATTTGTACCTCATGTTAACAGATTAGGTTATTCCTCAACTATAATACCTCACCATTATCCATCTGTAACTAATCATACCTTTAAGAGGTGGAAATCCTAGGTACCCTCTTAAACTAATTGTCAATAGCAAAGGCTAGAGTCTTTCTATGAAGAAGTTATATTACCTAAACAATTCTGTTCTAAACACACACTCACAAACACTTTTTTTTCCCCAACATATTATGGTTCCCTTGGGGCCTTCCACTGCCTTCTTCTACAAATTGGGCAAAAAGATATTTTTATATCTATATGGATTATAAGACATTAAGGTATATAGAATATTCAATATTATATATAAAATATGCTATATAAATATTATATATAGAATGTTCAAAATACTTGTGAAAGACCTCCTGAAAAAAAGAAAAGAGGTAAAGATCCCAGCATCTGGCCAAAGTGTCCTAGAGCATGCGTGTCAGTATCAATATTACTGTGCCCCACAGAAAGTAAAATTCTTGATAGAGACTTTTTTTTTTTGGTGAAGCCTCTACTATATAGGCATAATTAAGAATTTTTGTACCCTCAGCAAGTGACACAAAGTACATTTTCAGTTACAGTAGAACAAGGGAATAGGGCAAGGCAAGATAAAACTCATTCTAGCCTGCTAATAAATTCCTAGGTTGAATACTGATTTTTTTAATTTTATTTTTGATTTAAGGAATAAAACAAGCATTTCTATTACAGTACAATAAAAAAGACGATTGTACATGAAACTGCAAATCTATTATGCATGACTTGCCATTCCTTTCAAATATACAACATAATTTTCTTTTTTTCCTTCTCTCCCCACCCTAGGCCACCATTAGACACAATAGGTGTGTGTGTATGTATGTAAAATTATTCTACTCATATTGATATTTATCAGTTCTTTCTCTGAATAACAATTCTTGCTACCTAAGCACTAAGCTTTGTTGTTTCAATGCTGATGAAGAGTTGTAAGTTTCATCAGGGCCTTGAAACAAGGCACCATTCACTCTACCCTAGTTACAACTCTTCTCTTCAGCACAAACCAACCACAATTAAGATTCCTGACTCGTTTCTTAAAGGCCCATAGTATGGTTTTTCCAGATCTCCCTGGGTTTCTAATTCCATGTTGTTTTTCTCCTCATGCAAGTTAGTCAATGAACATAGTCTGTGTTGTGAATGTCGGGGCTACTAGCTTGCCCTGTGCAAAATATAATATTCCATATGCCATGGCAGAAGCAGAATATATCCCTACAAATTAAGTCACTTTGCAGAGAAAGATAGCAGCACAGCATCTCTGTTTCCTCAGTCTCTCTCATCTGTTGGTCTCCTTCATTCTAATTATTTACAAAGCAGGATGGCACCCAGCTGAGATGTCACTTTATCTTCTCCTGAACTGTCTATGTCAACATACTCTCTCTGTCAGCCTACATTACACAGTGGGAGTTTAATCAGTGCCTCTTAATAGTTTTCATTTAAATTGAAGATAAAAATCTATATTGAAAAACACATCAGCTTTCTATTATATACAGAGGGATTGTTCACTTTGTGAGATTAGCTTCAACAATATGTTTAACTAAAGATTGGCTTTCACCACCTATGCAACAAACTACCAGAACTATTATCCATGGGGGCAACTCAGAGAATGCCAATTTCACATTAACTGAACCATATACAATGAAAAAGATAAACTTTTGGGGCATGTGTATGCACACGTATACGTGTGTGTGTATGTGTGTGTGTATGTGTGTGTTGGGGAGGATGTGTTAGAAGCTGCTCAAACGCCAGTACTCTCTTATATGCCCTTCAATGTTAGGATCAAATGAGACACTCAAGTCACTAAACAGTTAGCTAAAAGGAATTTACTTTGCCCAAAAACAGCAAGGATTTGCAACAGGGATATAGTCTCACTTAGCTCCTAGAGATACTGCCTTCCTTGTCTCCATATACAGTTGTGTCTGTGTTTCAGGGCAAGATATGGGGAAGGGCATGGTAACTTAGGTGGTCTTCATAAATCCATCAAACCAGAGGGGCCTGTATTCCACGTGACTGAGACTTTTTTATGTCCTTAGATGAACAGGAAGATGCCAGGGCCAATCAGGTCCCAGAGACAGTTTTGTCTCCTTTTAGGAAAAGCTAATCCCTGTTGAAAGAGGGAAGGAGGGCGGTTCAGGATTTTTTCCTGGACTTACATACATTGTGAATTGAAGGAAAGAAGTTGTTTCAGGGAAACTTTGTTAGAGATTAGTCCTGTAGGGGAAGAGGAAATTGGGGAAGTGGCAAGAATTGGAAAATAGTCAAATAATTAATGCATCTTGAATTATGTATTATTTGAATGACCTAAGGCTAATTTATTGAGGGTAACGGAGAGTTGATTATTTCTTGGGACTTTATTGTCTTGCCATTTACTGAATAAAAGGATGATCTGAGGCTTGGGGTGGATGGGTTATATCATGATCCAATTGAGCTGGAGAGGGAGTCAAAGGACAGCCTTGCTTCCACTATGTTATGATTTGGGCTCACATTCCTCAAAAATCTATCTGTTTCCTATCACAAGAATGAAGGAAATGTGAAAATGAAGAACTATAGCTAGTATATGGGATTTTAACATAGGCCTGGGTTTTTGGTCTAGAGGGCCAGGTGCTGAATGATTAAGCCAAGGTAGGTGATATAAGGGAGTGAGGTGAAGAGCTAAAAATCACAGTCATGCCACAAGTTCAACTCTCAGGAAGTAAGGATACTTTGATATCAAAGGAACAAAAGATGAAAGAAGTAAAGAGATGCTACCATGTTTGTTGTTGTTACCGTTGTTTTGTTGTGCCTAACTCTTCATGACCCCATTTGAAGTATTCTTGTGAAAGATACTGGAGTGGTTTTCCATTTCCTTCTCCAGCTCATTTTCCAGATGAGGAACTGAGGCAAGCAAGGTTAAGTGACTTCTCCAGGGTAATGCAGCTAGTAAGTGTCTCAGGACAGATTTGAACTCAGAAAGAGGAGTCCTCCTGTCTTCAGGGCTGGCATTCTATCTGCTATACAACTAGCTGCCCCATGCCAGAATGTATAATTCATTAAAAGGACTATTCAGTGAAGCAGGTACACTAGAAAAATACAAGCAGTGACATTCATTTTGTGTAAGTAGTATCCTTTCCTTTTAAGAAGAATCCTTGCCCTCAATATATTCTAGGAAGATAGAAAGGGAAGGAGATAATTATCATGACTGTTCTCAGGTCAAACTTCCTATTAGGTTTAAAAAGCACAAACAGATGTTAGCAATTTGTGGAGGCAATTCATTTGATGGAATCAAATTTCTTTTAAAAAAAAGTTCTGTTATCATTTAAAGGTCATAATTAAGGAGAGAGTATGTATTGTGTGCACTCTGAAAAGAAGGGTAGCCTTAGAAAACAAATGTGGTGATGAGCTCTGGTCATTCTGGAAGGGTCCATTTATGAACTATGCTGCTGTAGATTTCAAAGAGAGTGGTCTCCAGAGTGGAGGAAATGAGGAGATTGGTAGGGTTGGCAGAATCAATTAGTTAGTCTAAAGCTGACAGCGGCAACTCCTAGTGAATAACAATCACAGAGGGCCAGAACTCTAGGAAGCCCTGATTCAGAACACCTGCCCCCTTGATCTTCTTACAGCATAAATCAATGGAAGTAAGAGGATTTCCCACTAATAGAACACTGAAAGCATTCATGGACACTTTTTAAAATGGAAAACACAGATGTCATATTTTGGAGAACACTCCTGCCATCAGAAAAAACAAAGAGGATTGTGACCAGAACATAGGTTTTTGTTTTTTAAGACCCATACTAGACTCTAAAGAAGTGATAGGAGTCCACACATATAAAGTCTGTATTTATAGACATCACTTTTTTAGCTTATATTTCCCTGTTGGATATTTTCAACTTGATGTCTCATAGGCATATCAAACTCAACAGTCTAAAATTAAACTTTTTATCTTTCTCTCTAAATTCACCTCCCTTCTGAACCTTCCTATTTCTGTTAAGGCCACCACCATGCTTCTTATCAACCAGGCATATAACCTGACTGTTATCCTTCATTTTTAACCTTCCTCTATTTTAAACATCAAAATAGTTATCAAATCTTTTCTTTTTTTCCTCCAAAAATATTGTTTAATTCTACTCCCCTTCCCTTCATTCACAAGGCCACTATACTAGTTCAGGCCCTTGTCACCTCTCTCCTGAACTACTGAAGTCACCTTCTATTAGGAGTCCTCACCTCAAGTCACTCCCCTCTCTAATGCCGTTGACAGATACTTAGCTGTCAAAGGATTTCCCTAAAGTAAAGGTCTGGTGATGCCAGTCCCATACTCAGTAAACTTTAATGGCTTCCTATGCTCAATAAGCCAACAACCATTTATTAAATGCTTACTATGTGTGAGGTACTGTGTCAAGCCCTGCATATTAAAAAAAAATAGACAAGAAAAAGTCACTGTCCTCAAAGAAGATACATTCTAATAATGGAAATGACATTTAAATAATAAAATACGCAGAAAAGTCAAAAGGTAATATAAAAGGGGAGGCATTGGCATCTGGGGAGGGACTAGAAAAGGCCCCCTGCAGAAGGCAGATTTTGAGCTAAATCATTTGGAAAGTTAGAGAAACTAAGAGGAGGAGGTGAGGATGCAGAACATTCTAGGCGTAGAGGATAGTCACTTCAAAGACACAGTGGGGAATGACATGGTCAGGCCTCTACTTTAGAAAAAAATCACCTTGGTGTGTGAGTGGAAGATTAAAAGACAGAGAGTAACTTCAGTCAGCATCACCAGTTGGGAGGCTATTACAAAAGGCTTTGTTTATCTTTGATTTTTTTCCCAGTGGGGGGTAGAGGTAGAAAGGAGAGAAAACAAGCAATTTTTAACTGAAAAAAATCTAATTAAAAATTAATTTGCAGAAAAAAAAGATGAAAGATGATAAGGGCCTAAAGTAAGATTGTGGCTATATGAGTGGGAGAGAAGTATAAAAGAGATGTTGCGAAGACAGAAATTGTAATACTTGACAATAAATCAGACACATACGTAGGGCACGAGTTAGGAGTAGAGAGTTAAGCAGTGAGCCTGGGTGAATGAGAGGATGATGATGTTCTCAATAAGAGTAAAGAAATTTGGAAGAGTGTGATTTTCAAAATAAAAAAAAGTAATAGCTTCTTTTTGGACATATTTAATTTGGGATGGCTATGGCATCTCCAGTTCAAGATGTCTAAGAGGTAGCTGGAAATGACTGAATCATAGCTCAGGAGATGACATTAGGAGTAGATGTATAGGTCTGGGAATTATCTGTGTAGAGATGATCATTAAAACCATTGGAGCTAATGACATCACCAAGTGAGATATTATAGAATGAAAAGAGAAGAAGATCCAGGATGGAGTCTTGGAGGACATTCACAATTAATGATGATGATCATAATGCAGAGACATAAAAAGAGACTGAAAAGGAGAAATCCTGTGGATAGAAAGAGAACCAGAAGACAATCATCTCATCAAAACCTCGAGAAGAGAGAGCGTCCCTATCACAAAAGGTGATCGACGGTCAAATGACACAGAAGTCACGAAGGATCAGGATTTTTTAAAAAGCCACTTGATTTGGCAATTAAGAAATCACTGGTAACTTTGGAGACGTCAATTTCAAAGTTTCAGTTGAATGATGAAATTAGAAGCCATGTTGCAGCAGCTCAAGAGAAGACCAGAGGAGGAGAAGTGGATGCACAGATTGTAAATGAGTTTGTCGGGGAGCTCATCCACAATTGAGAGAAGAAAACTAAGACAATAGTTGACAGGGATGGCAGGATCAAATGAGGATTTATTTTAAATATGGGTACAGCATGAGCACATTTGTAGACAAAAGCTAGGCTTAATTATAATCTCTACTATTTAGCATTTAAAGCCTTTCACAATCCAACCTGACACTTCCTTCCCAATTTATATTTTATTCTCCTTCTTATATTCTATTGTACCACTAAACTGTTGAGTCTGCTTACTATAACTTAGAAATGACACTTCATTTTCTATTTCTGTTATTTTGTATTGACTCTTCTCCTTGCTCAGAATGAACACTCATATCAACTCTTCCTCTTATTTCCTTTAAAATTCTATTGAAGCAACATTGACCACATGAAGTCTTTCCTTTTCTCCCCAGTTTTCAATGAAAATAATAATAGTAGTGGTAGTAGTAGTAGTAGTAATAAATCTTGTGTGTATGTATATGTGTGTATAATTTGTGGCCTCCCCCAAAACAATGGACTTTCCTTGAGGACTGAAACTATTTCATTGTGTCTTTGTATAATGTTCACCCAGAATAGTATGTGGTATGGAGTACATGCTTAATAAGAACTTGTTGATAATATGATATATGAGATATGATGTGATATGCTATGCTATGATGTCATGTGATATCATCTTATGTACCAACTTGGTGATGTAGTGGCTAGCTCTTTAGGCCTGGATTCAGAAAGGCTTGAGTTTAAATTTGGTCTCAGACACTTTCTAACTGTGTGACCCTAGGCAACTCTGTCTCACATTCCTCACCTGTGAAATGGGGATAATAATAGCATCTACCTCTCAGTGTTGTTGTGAGGACCAAATGAGATATTTGTGAATTACTTAGTATCAGATCTGGCACATAGTAAGCACTTAAGAAATGATAGTTTCCATTCTTTCATTAAAAAATCTATTCTTTATTATTTTCATCTTCTAAATGGAAAACCTAAAATTAAAAAAAAGTAAAATCAATAAATACATTTAATTAAATTAATTAAACTTTTAAAAATAAGCAATTTAAACATAGCATTGTGTACTTTATAAATCAATTTATAGAGAAGTCTCTGAATTCTGGGTGTGGTGTAGTAGGAATAGCACCAAAGTGACATTCCTAAGACTGAGATCTAGTTTTAACTCCATTTGACCCTGAACAGCAAACTTACTGTTTCTGAACCTCAGTTTTTCATCTATTAAAAATTCATCTAAAAAAATTAAGATTCCTCCCATTTGCCCCTCTCTTTCTAATAGGGTTGGCAAGAGGATCAAATGAGATAATTGCTTACAAACCATAAAGGTCTGTACAAGTTAAGATCCACAGATGGTTAGAGCTCCAAGGGACCTTAGATCATCTACTAACTAACCAAGAACTTCCGCCACAAAATAACATGAAGTAGTTATACACTCTTAGCTCAAAAAACTCTTGAATTTAATATTTTTTAAAGTGTAGGACATTGTATTTACCTCGATTAAAATTCTTTATGTTAGCTTTGGAAAATTAACAGGCTGTTAAAAAAAACTTATTGAATCTCAATTTTTTTTTATCCTGTATTCCACTATCATGCCACATAAACTATCTCCATATTACTACCCAAGTGAGAAGTCTACTAAGTCATTCAGCAAAGGAAGTATGT
Source organism: Vombatus ursinus (assembly GCF_900497805.2). Taxonomy (NCBI): domain Eukaryota; kingdom Metazoa; phylum Chordata; class Mammalia; order Diprotodontia; family Vombatidae; genus Vombatus; species Vombatus ursinus. The sequence continues at coordinate 22,083,693 of NW_020954594.1, read as the reverse complement.
TGGGATGACATGACCCCATGCTTAATGAAGTCACACTATATCTGAGGAGTTGTTACTTCCTTTTCTAGATGTCTGCAAACCATTTCTTTTATAATATATTCTTGAATTTTGCTCTGGAGTTGAAGTGGGATTCATTGACCTATATCTTGCAAAATCTACATTCTCCTGTGTTTTGAAAATAATGAAACCATTTGCCCTTCTCTAGTCTTGCAGTATTTCTCCTGATTTCCATGAATTTTCACAGATCACCAACAGTGTCTTAGCCATCACATCAGCCAAAGTTCGGATTGTGAGAGTGAGTGTGCGCTCTTTTACTGTCTCTTTAGACAAGTTGGATTTCAAAGCCCAATTATCCATTTTAGTTCTACTCTTTTCACTTCAAAGATCATTCTCCATGGAAGATAAAACAGAAGTAAAGTAAGATAAAATGAAAACTGCCTTCTTATTTAGTGTCTCTATTCAAAGGATAATTTGAAATTTATTTATCAGTAGAATGTTAGCACCTTGTGGGAAGGATATATTTCATTTCTATTTTTGAATACTCAGAAATATGTGTCCTTTTAAAAAAAAGTGTGTTAAATTCAACTGTCCTCTGATCCTCCATTTGAAGTAGTCTGATCACTTCTTGTATCCTCCTCTCTCCTCTAATTAAGCTAAAATGTCCATTTTGTTGTCTTAAAGATTCAGTCATCACATCAATAAATATTTTTTTAATCACCTGCAATATACCAGTCAGGTACTAAGTGATAGGATAATACATCCTCAACTTCACAATCTTCTGAGCCCTCATATTCTTGATATTATTCTTATAGGACCTTTTCTTATATTCAGTGTCTAATAATACCACCTTCCTGTAGTTCATTCCTTTATGTTTATTTTATAAAAAAAAAAAAAACAAGTTGGTCAATATATTTCTTTTGTACCTTCCTGTATCTCTTTAACCCTTCTTTTCTTTCTTTATGAAATAATTTCTGTTTAAAATCATCATTCATGATAATTTTCCATACTTCTTATGCTGACTTCCTCCATATAATTTTAGGCTGTGGGATTTTCTCTCTCCCTTTTTTAAATAGTTGAAATATCTTCCCCTCAAATCTATGATACATGTCATATTATACTTAATTGGTCCATTCTTTATCTGTTATAAACTTAAGACACAGTTCTTCCTTGATGGTTAGAATCAAATCTGGAATAGCTGTTCTCATTAGTCTTCCTATCTTCTAAAGCATGAAATTACCTTTAAGACAATAATTAATTAGGGGCTGCCTGAGAGAAAGTCATTGCAAATATAGCCATTATAGCATCCTCTAGATATAGATTTAAAAGGACCTTAGCCCTTAGCACAGTACCTGACACATAGTAGGCACCTAATTAGTATTTATTGAATTTAATTGAATATAGTTCAACTCACTTTACTGATGAAGAGGTTAAATGACTTGATCAGTGTCAGGCAAGTGGTAAATGGCAGAACCCAGTTTCAAATCTAGGTCCACTGATTCTAAACACAACACCCCTCCACTGCACACTGTTGTCCCTTCCTCATCAAGGCTCTATAAAGCCTATATGCATGACCTATGGTTGGATTTCTGAATTCTTCCCCTCTTTCCTCCTCCTGCCTAGGCAGCTGGTAATACCTCCATAGTATCCCTTCTTTTTCTTCCTTCATTTTCTACCTGATCTTCACTCAAAAATTCATTATCAGAATTCCCCTAGCTGAGTCATGGATTTTCTCACATGAGTGTACCTTTTAAAATATATAATGTTACTCTGTCAATCCATTTTTATCGATTCTGTTCCCTTTGGTATAACTTTCCAAAGTCATATTCCAGGCAAAAGTCCTACCTACAAGGTCAGTCATTGGTGGAGGTGGAGAGGGAGATTCCAGTTATCAGAAGGGGTAGTGGTGAGACTTTACTTTCTGGTGATATTCTGAATACAGTAAGAGTAGGAGTTGAGTCAATGGACTTTCTAGAGAGACTGACCTCAGGTTTAGAACACCCATTTTTGCCAAGTATTCAATCACTCCTTCTTGATAATATGGGATGTGTCTGGTTTCTATTACCTCCACAATCAGGAAAGCTCTACATTTCAGAATGTTTTGTTTTGTTTTGTTTTGTTTTAATAGAGATTGACTTATTGCTTCAGGACCAGGGGAACAAGTCAAGTCCCAATTAGAGTTTAGTTTCCATCTCTAACCTTATAAGTGGGATATAGTTCCCAGTAGGTTAACACAAATGGTTAATGGGGTGTTTACAACAATGTGGTTTGCATAGTGTTTGCATAGGGGTACAGAGGTCAGTAAAGTAGAGACAGAAAATGCGAAGTAGATGGGGCTATTAATGCTGAGCAGCACCTGCAACTGTCCGCACAGGCCTTTTGTGCTAAGACTTTCGGGACACCCTGCATGAATGTGTTCACAGCCAGGGTCCATTCCAAGTACCATCTAGTCCCAAGAGTATAGAATAGCATTAGTGACCAGTCCAGAGAGATTTGCACTTCTAAGTATGCATTCAAATTGACTTCTATTAGATCTTCAGACCTCACAAAACTGTTTCAGAGCAATGTAATTCCTAATGTGAGAAGAGCACTAGGTGTGCTATTTAATTACTTGTGTGACCTTGGGCAAATCACTTAATGTTTCTTTGTCTCAGTTTCCTGATCTGTAAATTAAGGGATAAGACTATCCTTGTTCAGACTATTCTCACCTAATTTTGTACCTGAGCCAGAATTTTAGGAGGGAAGATAAATTGCTAAAGAAATCCCCAAACCCTCACTTTCCAGACTGTTCTTGAGTTTTCTGGACCATGGTTTCTTATCATTAGTGTTTATCATTTTAGGTTAATATGAATAGACATTGCTTTCTTAAGAGTTTATGATCACTAAATATGTGTGAAAAGAACCCAGTCCAACTGTAATATGCATTAAAATTTACAGAAAAAACTGAACTTAGTTCATTTGATCAATTCTAGTGAAGGAGACTTCATTCAATAAATATTGAGAGAATTAATGAATGAGTTTATGATATGACTTTCACACTGGCAAAATTTAAAAAAAATTCCTAAATGAAGGAGTAATGAAAAGGACCCATTACTAGTGGTATGAAATGTAACCCTTGTCATAGAACTCCAATCTTGACTCTGAGTTCTTAAACATCTATGGACCTATTAAGCTCTGTTATTTTCTTCCTAATTTGTACCATTTAAAAAATGATTTTCAGTTAACTTTCCCATGGTTCATTTCTCTTCTTCAGACCATGTTCAAATAGTTCCCTGATAAAGTCTATGCTTTAACACAAACCCATTTTAAAAGTAAAATAACCATGAGCTAAATAGCAATGTGAAATAGCCACAACTTCAAGAACTGACACTAGAGGAAATTGGGTGTCGGAGTAGTTAATTTTTATCCTTGAATGCCCTATTGGCTTTGTTCCCTTTTGTGCTGGTTGTTGATCCTATGGGCAAGATTCTATCCCAGCAGGACCTGGGCTAGGAGGAAGACAATAGCCTTCTCTCTAACCTGCACTTCTTCTGAGACAGAGGCTTTCATTAACATAAAATCATTAAGTACTTTCCCTTGAGCACTGTGTGTATGCATGCATGCATGTATGTATGTATGTATATGTGTGTGTTTATTTTACCAACATGCTAGAATGGAAATAAATGGGTATTCTTTTTTTCTAAAATTTCTTTGTGATATTTAAATAATTCCCTAGGGGGGGAAAATCACACTGAATGATCCTATTCTGTCTGGGAAATTTTAATTGGAAGGGCTAGCCATCCTCCCTCCTTTTAATAATTAGTTTCAAGTCCTCTTTGAAAACCACTGCTTCAACTCAACAAAAATATACTTAGTGCCTATTTCAGACAGAGTACTATACTAGAAGCTAAAGGAGGTACAGAGTTTAGATAAGCTATATTCCCTGCTTCCATAGAATTGGCAGTTTAATGTTGGAGATATGACTCGTGTAAATGACTAGAAGACGAAATAAGACGTGGTAAATGCATAACACGAAATTGATGGTGGTACTGTGGCTAAAGAGCTGGCCTCAGAGCCCTGAAGACTTGAGTTCTAGTCTTAACTTTCACATATACTATGGATGGGTGATCCTAGGCAAGTCACTTAACCATTTAGTAGTTCCAGCCAATTCTCGAAGATTATACATTACAGAGTAGATGCCAAATGAGCATTGATAGAAACAGTTCCTCTTCTTTGACCTTGATGCTGCCCGGAAGAGAGACCACTGTTCACCCGAAGTTGACACAAGCATTTTTAACATCACATTCTTTCCTGTTGCTGTCATCTCTGCTGAAGTGAATCAAGATTAGAGCTCTTAGAATGGTCGAGAAAACGAACACACGCTGTTTGCCAGGACACTGTGAGCTTATACTGATATAACCAGTTGATTTGGAACACTGGAATTCCATTTTTTCCTGTCTTGTTCCTCTCCACCCCACCCCCCATTTGCTTGTAAGGACAGTTATGCCCCAGAACTGTTCCTTCAGTTACATAAAATTCTGTTTGTGAAATGACATCATTGCCCCATTCATAATTCTTGTCTTGTTAGGGTTCTTCCAGTTGGTAAAACTTTCAGAGCTCTTGCCTTTGAAAAGTGGAAGGATCTCAATTTTGGATATTGTCATGTTTTCACCATTTTATTTTATTTTTTTGTTGGTTTTTTTTGTCTGTGTTGTTTTTTTTTTAATAAAGCTATATAAAGTTTGTGGATTAAAGAGAACAAATTTCTAAATTTAAAAAAAAAAGAAGAAACAGTTCCTCTTCTTGTGTACCTCATAGCAAATAAATCACAGGTCCATCCCCTGTTATTGCCCTTATATGCATAGCAGTGCTAGTTAATATCACAACAGGAAGTCTTCTTAGCACAGTCAAGGATTGAAAAGGTTTTAGAGAGAGTACTCTCAAAGAATATTTCATGAAGGAAATGGCATTTAAGTTCAGACTTAGAGAATGGAAAGAATTTCCAAAGGAAAAAAATGGTGTATGGGGACTAGGGAATTCCATGAATGGGAAATCATATGAATAAAAGCAAAGAAGCTAGAATGCATGGAGCATGCTGTGGGGGAAATGTGGATTAAACAGAATAAATTTCTCATTTTAAAAAAAAAGAAGAAACAGTACCAAGATTTCAGAAATGGGTGATTAGATGTGTCCCCCTTGCAATAGTAGCTTGGGATGTATGAGATGTTTCCGGAGGATTATCTTCTCTGCTGTGAGGACTGCTGAGTACTTTTCAGGGCTGCTCATACACCTTTGGTGTCCACCTGTTACCTCTCTCTCACCTGTGTCTCCAAAAAGATGTAGGCTGCACAGTGGCCACACTCGAGAAAACTGTCTCAGCAGATGGGCTAAATCAGGTTGAGGGTTACTGACAAGCCTCAAACCCATCGATGAGTTAGGGGGTGTCTCTCCAAGCATTTGAAGACTCTCCCATCAGAATGGGCAGATGGAAATTATTTGTTCCAACAGCTGTGAAGGCGGCTACAACAGGTGCTCTGGAGCTCTCACCTAGAACTTGGTCAGACAAGGAAAACACCAAGGTCATGCACTGTATACCGAGCCACTGCCAGGCATCTTGACTTTTGCCTTCCTGCTGGACTTCTATGATTCTGGAAGAAAGAGTGAGGCTGACAACTTTATGCAACTCTGTCTCACTTAAATATAATTTACCCATGAGTCAAGATATCACCCAGTGATGTCATTGGACCTCTTTAAAAATGAAAGATGAACAAGTAGCTTAGAATCTAAATAGGCATTTCAGTATCGAAACACAGGTATAGAACACACAAAATAAAAACACACAAATGAAACAAAAGAAAACAAAAAAAAACAATAAATGAATGAGCAGGATAATATTTATATCCTATTCAGGTCAAGGAGAAGTACATTCTTAAGCATAATTCTCCCTTGCATCAGAGTTTTGACTTTGATAAGTAAAACAAGTATAAACTGTCATTCGTATTGTTTGCGTCAGAAGCTATCATCAGTCTCATGGGATGCTCATCCTTTTGCTGTCCATCTCACCCATGAAAAGTAGAAAATTAACTGTCCTCCTCAATTTCCTCTCCCAATCCTGTCAGTGCAAGTGCTTTGATATAGATACTTTTTTATTTGGCCCATATGGCACAAAGAGCTTTGCTTAATATGTCTGATGTGCTGAAGAGTTCACAGAAAAACCTTGTGAAGCCAATAAAGGATTCATTTTCAGAGCTCCTGCCTTCAGTATATAGCCAAAGTCATTGGTGTCCTTTCAATTTGATATGTCTACTTTCATTTTTATAGGTCCTTGTCTTATCTTTATTGCCTTATCATTGCTTTTTGGACAGATTTCTTTGTTACAAGTTATCATCTTCATATTCTAATATAGAAGTTGGCTTCTGATCTTTTCATTCCCTTCATTTCAGGATGGACAGCATGAAATGTGATTCTTTTATTACTTAATTCCTTACTTTCCTCATACCTATTTCCACTTCCATTTCCCCATCTCCTTTCATTTGGCTCTCACATATATACATATATATATTTTTTACTTTGTGGTTTCTTGCAGCCTTCTATCCCTCTCTGTGAGAGAGCCAAATAGAACTCCATGGTTAAAAATAGTTTCTGACATTATTTGTGATTCCTAAAGTGTACCACAAATAACCTTTTCTCATTTGATTTCTAGCTAACATGCTGATGATGCTCCAATCTTGTTTTCAGATTATTCCATTACATAGTGCTTTCCCCTGCATTCACAAAGTTGCTAGTAATGGTTCTGTCTGGGTAACACTTGCAGAGTCATCATTTACAATTTTATGAAGTTGGAAAGGCAAAGAAGAGAAACACTGGAGTTCAATTGCTTTTTTGAAAGGGGAAAACCACAATTAGCTGTTTAAGTAAGAAGCTATATTTCTTGACTTACAGGTGTCTTTGTGTTATAGAGCAATATCTCAGAGAAAGTGATTGTGTGTGTGTGTGTGTGTGTGTGTGTGTGCGCGCCCAGCAGAAAGGTTTTTGTATCACACTGAATGGTGGAGAACATTGCGTTTTAAATGTAGTTTCAATGAGACAGGGAAATGAAATTTATTACCAATTTTGATACAAGTCCAGGAAAGCAAAATACAAATGTATTCATGGAAAGGAACTTTGTAAGCTTTAATAGTACAATGAACACATTTCACTGTTTTTAATCATAAAATTTTAAGTAATCATACACACAATTATTAACTGTTTTGTGAATGTTTCTTTCATGTTCTGTGGTAGGGAGTGGGTGGGTGGGGGAGGAAGGCTTTCAGCTATGCTCTTAGGCACCTTCTCAAAACAAAATAACAACAAACTTGCAGAGTTCCTACAACAGGAGACTAAATTCTTATATGTTAGAACTGATCTCTTAGGTATATAAAAGGACATTTCCAATGAAAATAACAACACTTTTATTATGCATTCTAAGGATATGTTAAATGCAAGCATAAATGTTCCTAATTTTATAAATATACATGTGTTTGTATATATATAATGTGTGTGTGTGTATGTGTGTATATGTATATATATTCCAATTGTTGTCTTAAAGTATAGATGATACAATATGACACATAATTGATCTGAGGGCCATCTAATACATGCTGTGTGAGTTGTTTGAGTAAATGAAATTATAATGGAATTCCTGTCCTCAGTGCTAGGAAATAACTGTCCTTTGTTCTCTTCTACAAAAATACACAGTAATATCTTAGATGATTTCCCATCTACATAAACATCTTTCAACAAGTCAGTAAATTCAAGGCAGTTAAATACAAGTCTGAACTTTGGGGATGTGATTTGCCAGTTTGGCCCGCAATATTATTTCTAAGGTTGCATTCAGCAGGCATTGCACAAGATTGGCTGTTTCTTTGTAAACTGTGTGACTTGAAGTAATATTTTTGTTTTCTTTCCCTAACAGGTACATGAGGTAGTCCCATGTTACAGTGAATGCAATCAGTATTCGTGGGTTGTAGAACACTGGTCTCCATGCAGAATCAACAGTGAGCTAAGGACTTTCCGTTGTGGAGAAGGCATACAAACTAGAAAAGTCAGGTATATGAAAACCTAAACACTTTGGGGAAAAGGACTAAGAAAACAATATAGTTTTCATAAAAAGAAGGCTGTTGGTCTCACTCAGTGCTGCTCAGATAGCCTTTCTTGATGAAAATATGTTATGACTACATATGTGTGTGTATATATATATACAAGTATACACATGTATATATGTATGCACATATATACATATAGATGTGTGTACCTTTATATGTACATAGGCATTCCTTTTGAAATGTCTCCTATAGTCTTTTTATTAAGACCTATATATGTCATAGTCTGAGGCAATTGACTGACTCATGACCATCAACTGACTGCAGAGGGGTAGACTGTAAATGTGTTGACTCATCTGTTTATTAGTATGTTGGTTTGTTGACTTAAGGGATGGGCGTTTTCCTCTTTATAGGTCTTGACACATCCAATATGTGATTTTAACAAATATATCCAGACTCTAAAAGATGCACTGTAACTTGGGTTCAAATGGAGAGAGAAGAGCACTTTAAAATGGCACTGAGAGGAAAATATGGCTATTCCCAGACTACTTCAAAGAATGTGTGTATTACATACACAGAGATAACATGAATTAGAAAATGAATACAGTTAAAATCTGGACCAGAAAAAGTGGAGAGGGAGAGAGAGCACCCAGAGACCTTTGACGGGGAAGGAAAAGGAACAAGCATTTATTAAATGCCTACTATATGCCAGGCACTGCTATAACTTTACAAATATGGTCTCATTTGATAGGTAAAAAGGGTCTTTCCTTCACAATTGTGTCCTGTGAGTATGTTTTCTGTCTCCAAATAGATTTCTAGGTCCTTGTGGGCAGGGACCATCTTTACTATTTCTTTTGCCTCCCACCTACTGTTTATTGCAGCACAAAGCATACACATGTACTGAAAAAAATAAAGGTTATTTGACAAACTAATTGGTGAAATATTCCGTTTTTTTATTGTGTGATGTTTCATCTTGCTTAAGTCATATTATAAAGTCTATTCTGCAGTCATTGAGGCAACCTTATCTCCCCCACCCGCTGTTTTTTTTTTTTTTCAATCTGACAGATGTGTAAATGCCACAGAAGACAGTGAAAGCGGCAGGGTGGACAGTGCCCTATGCAATCAGGCTGAAATTCCTGCAGAAACCCAGCCTTGTTCACTCCTCTGCCCCAATGAGTGTGTCATGTCTAACTGGGGACAATGGAGCAAATGCCCACAGGTACGTAAAGCCTCTTCCCCTCCTCACGTCTCAGAATCCTTTTGTGATGGCTCGTCCAGGCTCCTTCTGCCTGCCAGGGATGCTTTTCAAAGCCTTCTGTCCAATAATGAGGAAAAAATGATTTTCCAGAGGAAACCAAAGTGAACAATTTCAACAAGCTAAAATGAGTAATTTTCAATGCCAGCTGTTCTTCCCAGGACTCAGTCTTAGCAACAGGAATGCGGAAATGTGCCCGTAATGATCACACTAGGATTCTGCTGTACTCCCATTGTTAAGGGGCTCTTCTTTAGAAATGAAATGACTTTCATTATAATTTCCCGGTTCCATTCCATTTTTAGCCTCATGGAATCAATTTTATCTCTGGAGCACAACTCCACTGTGTAATTTAGCTCTTGTTAGAGTGTTGATCTGTTTTCTCCTTCTGCTATTCTCAAAAAAAAAAAAAAAAGATGATCTGTTATGTTCCCACTACATGCCACTGATTGGATCAAACTTATAGTTAACATAGTGTAAATGTGTCAAGCATGACCTTATAAACCCTTTATTCAAGTTTTCAACTTCACATTTTTCAAAAGATAGTCTGGGAGCAAATTTTGCCCTGGTGATTCTGTCCAAGGATGGAAATAGATTGTATTTCCTTTAGCATGTGATTTCCAAAAAGTCAGGAAGTGCTGAGAATATTATGTCGTTGTATAGATCAGAGAAAAAAAGAGTGAGTTTCTTGTCTTTTTAGTTCAATTACAATACTGATGATTTGGGCAAAGGGTGATGTGAAAAGGGATAATGTCCTTGAGATCAATGGATAGCTAGAAGCTGTGGTTAATTATTGTCTCTGAAAGCCTTATCTTTGAAATTGATATAACTCTGTTCATGAAAGGCATTTCCTTCTGTCTTTGGCAAAAAGATGAAAAAAAAAGGCAGCTAGACATTTGTGAGAGGAGGTTGTTTTGCCTACCAGGCCATTTCTTTCAGGAATACCTTAGAGATATGTGTTACCTGGAAATACATGTTTTTTATTTAGCTTTCACCTTAGAAAGTCCATTTAATTTTCTCTTAGACTAAAACAGGTCATGCTACAAGAGCAAAGTAAGCTATTTTAGCTACCTTAATGGTTCTGTCATATGGCCAAATACATAAATTTGTCCTTTATCTCAAAACCTGTTTCTATCGTATGCTCTTTATTAATTAGAAATCTGCAGAACTTCATTTAAATGTAGAGGTGAAGAGCTATTTCAGTTCTCCCCAAAATTTGCTCATGAAAGATTTTACTAACCCATGGACACTTTATTGTAAAAAGACTGATGTCTCTAGCCAGTGGACTGATATATTCTTTGAGGGAAGTTTTTTGCAAAACAATGTAGCTTAGGATCCTGAGGTCAATGCTCCTTGCATCCAATTGCCTGTTGTTGAAGTTTACTTTGTTTAAAAAAAATCATGTAGGATTAAAAAAGACTGAGAATTTAGAAGAAGAGAAATCTGAAAGATTTGTCCAGATGTTTCCATTTTTATTCTAGGATTATTACTCATGTACTTGGGGTGTGTTGGGCAATAGTTTTAATGCTGGCCATATCATATAATTATAAACAGGAAAATTTTTTTGTGTATTGCTTGTCAAATGTCCAGGTGGACAAAGTGAAAAACCCTATCATTTATCACAATGATTCCTAGCAACCATTAGATTGTAAGCTCCTTGAGGGCAGGGACTGTCTTCTGCCTCTTTTTGTATTCCTAACACTTAGCACAGTGCCTGGCACATAGTTGGAGCTTAGTAAATGATCATTGATTTATTGGCATAATATAGCCCAAACACAGAATTCCCTGCATGCACAGCTCTCTGCATTTAGGGGACTGTAATTATACATTATTGATGATTAAAAACAAACAAAACAAAACAAAAACAAGTAAATTGAATCAAGATTCACTTGATCTTATGGTATTTATAGATACAACTAGGTTTGTTGTTCAATTAGCAATCAAGAGTTTTAATATACATTAATGGAAAATCTAGGTCTGTATAAAAAAGCACATGTGCAGTGCTCTTTGAACCTTGATTCTAGGAGTTATAAATATTGGCAACTGTTTTATATGATTCTCTTTTAACTACCAGGTGGTCTGCTTCTTGATATTAGATGATAGGTGTAGCTGGTCATATTTTGCTTAGTTCTCTCTCATGATGGGTCATGCTAACCAAAGGAAATGATCTGGAGATTATTCAGAAGAAAAGACTATTTTCCTCTTATTTATGCAGATAATTTTCTTAGTGTTCTGCTTTGATTTGGGTGAAACATTAAATCTTCCACATACCCACATAAGTCTGTGATTCAGGATACTGAGGTTCTCTATAGAATGCTAAATTGTAGCAATCGGTTAATTTAAATAGTCTGCATAGTAAAACAGTCAATGCCCAAATACGTATGGTACATGTGTTCTTTATTTAGTGTCAGGGTTAGGTTCTGTGAAAATGCCAAGGACATAGATGACCAAGATTTTGGCCTTGTGTAGCTTATGAGAACCAGTGGCAATCTTTAGCTAATTCTCAGGCAGAAAGAAAGGTGAATTCTTTTGTTGTTTGGACTCTTTATCAGGGCACACTATGTTTTGTAACAAACAGACTGAAAAATAATAATTCCTAACCTCTAGAAACTAGCTTTCTAAGCAATTTTCTCTGAGTCCTTCTCAGTTCCACAGCATATGGATCCATAGGACTTTAAAGCTGGCAAAGAACACACATTATCTTATTTTGTAGCCAGTCTGAGATAGAAGTGCAACAATATTATTAGCTCTTTTTTTCTTACAAATGAAGCAATTGAGGCATAGAGATTAAGAGATTTTCCACAGTCTTGTAAATAATAAACATCAGATGCTGTATTTCAACCTTGGTCTTTCAAACACCAAATTCAGAAGTTTATCCTTTTAGCCATAATTCTACTGACATACACCAGGAACATTTATCATTTAGCCAACACTCCCTCCATAGGATAGAAGAGAAGTAGAATACAGTCTTTGACCTTGAGGATCTTAAAATATACATGAGACACTTGTTATTTTCCTTTCTCTGTCCTTTTGGTTTCATATGGATTTACAAAAGAAAGTATTGCTAATTCAAGGACCAAGGAGCATCTGTCTCTGATCTATCTCCCTTAGACCAAGGGATCCAAAGGATTCAGTAGAAGGAAATTAAAGCTCCCATGGCACAGTGTCTTACAGTCTTTATAGTGGTAGATGGGAAGCAGAAATAAAATTGTATTTATTTTTCCACCAAATCACCAAGGAAATATCACCCTCAAAACCTGAAGTGAGTTATTAGTTTATGCTTCAGAAATAAAATTTGTCACCTCTCTACCTGAAAAATAGTCTATCTCTAAACCTAATAGTGTTAAAGGAGAAAAAAAAGAGGAAGACAATGGGAATATAACTGTGAATGAATGGGTTACTGACCTAGCAATAACTACCAATTATATACCATATAGAAGATAGAAGAAAATGGAGGCATTAAAAATTGTACTGGGACCATTTTCAAACTATATTGGGAAACATTCAAGACTATAAATATATTGAACAAGAACAAACACAATTCAAGGAGGAATTTGTGGAAAATGGAAAGCAATGTATTTCATTTACCTGCATGTTCATACTCTTTCTTTTCCCTACAGCATGTGTTTTGATTTTTTTTTAAATTGGAACATTGTGTGTAGAAGCTGTTAAAATGAAATGTAGCTTTTGAAGTTTTATGTAGGAAAACTTAAAATAATAGGATCCTAAGTCTAGACCATGAAGGGGCAGAGAGGCCATCTAACACAATTCTTTATTTATTTATTCATTCATTCATTTATTTGTTGTTTACTGAATAGTGAGTAGAATGAGTAGAAAGGAGAAAGCAGAGTCTCAGAGAGCTGTTTCATAACAGGCAAGAGCAAACCTTTGAAGAAAGCCAACCTTTAGAAATATTCCTCCAGGAAGACACCTCGACTTGAGCAATAATTTAAATTTTAATTGATTCCTATCAAACTTGTATCATCTGAATGCTTCAGTGGATGATCGGAATGACTGCCAAGCATAACCTCTGCCAGCTAGAATTCAAGCCGCAGTACCAGGGCTTTCCAAATGCTGCCTCATGATCAAACAGTGACTCAGCTATCTAGCTGCCTGATCACTCTAACAGCCTCAGAGGGAGTATCACAACCCAATCACTTTGCAGAGAAGCTGCTCAAGGCTTTGAAAAAAATAAAATCTGGTTTGATTCTCAGTCATAACAAAATATTGCCACAAATGTGCCCTTTTGCTCTGTCTATGGATTGCTCTCTAGTTCTTTATGCATGCAAAGGGTTCTATGAGGCTAAACCAAGCTGTCAGTCTTTTTGGTGGAGACAGTACCTCAAAAGGATAAGGGGAAAGTGTGACAGCTTTTTGATAAGCACTCTGAAAGAAACATTAGAGGTTAAGAAAAATGCCCTTTAATCCATGGCACTCCTGTGTTATTTTTGGAGAAAGGCTGTCAGCAATGACATTTAATTACTGGTGACTCAGCATTGCCAGTGAAGTAGCTTGAAAAAAGTCAGCATCCAGGACTCCTTCTTTGAGAAACTAATGTTTCCCTCTATGCTATCCATTGAGTATCTTCTCTTGGATGCCATGACAGTTTGGGAGGCAACATTTCCTCAGGGACAATTTTAGCCATCAAGGTTCCAGAGCCACTCTCTCCCTTGAACTCAGAGCCAAGAGCCTTGACAGAGAACCTGTGAATCTTTTCTGTAGCATCCTCCTCTCCAATGCCAAATTAATATGCTATTCTTGGAAGCTGCAGGGATTCAGCATTTGGTGATCCTGGGAGTTTTCACTCCCAAAAAACCATGTTTCCTTCTGTGTGAAGCAGCTTCAGGGTCATCACACTTAATTAATATTCACTGAGCAGCTGCCAGACGACGCCTAGCACCACATTAGGCCCTACATGATGGACTCCTGGAGATAACTACCTCATTTCATGTAGGCAAGCAAATAGCCACTTCAGGAAGGTAGCCTTTGGCCTTGTTACAGAAGAGGATTTGTATATTAGAGATGAAGTAGCACAGTCTCTCTATTAAGCTAGATATCTGGGGAAGGAAAGCAGTTGTGTTATAAGAAATACAGAGAGAGAGAGAGACAGAGAGAGAGACAGAGAGAGAGAGAGAGAATTTTTTGTGTGCCAAATTCTATGCTAAGATCAGTCAGAATATGAAAGCAGAAATGGAGAATGAATGATTCTTGATCTCAAGGAGCTTATCATCTAGTGGAGAGAAGAAACATACAAATGAATATACATATATATCTCCATCCCATATAGACTCTGGGGTTCAATTTGACAACTCCTGCTCACACTGACAATTTGCATCTCCAAGAAAGCTTCTGGTTACATCTTCCCCTCAGGTTTCTAGGGATACTTCTGAGGGTTTAGGGGTACCCAACTAATACTGTCTACTCAAGACCACATTCTAATGTGAGCTCTCCAGTATTGGTCCCCAATTATTAGCATCCCAGCATCAACACTTATTATCATCAATTAGCACTAAGAAAGGGATATTTACTGAGAAGATATGACAAGAAAAGAAGTACAAATATGTTTTTTGATACCTATTAGTACACTCTGCTCCATAGCACCACGGTACAGGGGAAAGCAGTTGCTGTAAAATATTTCTTTCCACAAAGATCACATCTGAATATGGCAGGCACATTGCTCTTCACCAAGGTTGGATGTTGGCAAATCTTGGCATTCCCATCACCGGAAGTCTGGAAGCTTACCCTTCTGACTTTTTGAAGTTCACAAGATCATAGACTATTATTCTTCAGTGTACATATGTACATTCACCTAAGACAGGAAAGAATAGACTACAGGGACAGGAACAATAGCAGGACTATGATATATATGTATGTATATATATGTATGTATATATATATGATATGTATGTATGTATGTATGTATATACATACACACATATGTATATATCTATATATGTACATATACACACACACATATATATACACACATATAAATATGCATATATATATGTGTGTGTGTATATATATATATATATATATATATATAATGTATCACCACCCCGTTTTTTCTGTTACCTTTATATATTTCTGGATTTTTGCATTTGAAATACTCATGAGTTATTTTCTTACAGACTCTGAACATAGTGCTTTGGGTAATTCCTTTCTAAGAGGCCCTTAGAATGTTGATCTCTCCCTGACTGAAAATCATCCACTAGTACCTACCACATGGGGGTGTCCCACCCAATAAGCATCAGACACCATTGTGAAGCAGAATGTTCCTATTTTATTAATGTGATTGAATTTTTTGAGAATTTGACTGAAACAGTAATTTTATGGATAGCCAATGTTACCAAACACTGTAAGAGGCATCATAACTTGGGTTCAATGGAGAAAAGACATATTTTAATAGAAAATTTTCACACTAAGCAATTTTCCTCCTGCCTGTGTCATCAGTCAGTCAGTAATAACAGGTAGCTAATGTTGGTTGTGTTCAAAAGAACCCTGCATAGAGTCTTCTTTTAAATATCTCTTTTCAAATTAAGGGACAAATTTTCCTTTGCCTTTCATGTTGTTACCATTTGTTTATTCAATTCTGACAGTCTACTCTTTATAGTAATGGACATAAGGGAAGAAAAAAGAAAAGAAAATAAATGGAGACATGGAAAAATAATTGGTATCTCTTAGCATTCTCTCATTACCAGGCCATCATCTTCTGTTTCCACTTCTTAATTGGTCCTTGCCTTGAGGTAGTAATGGTTTTCAGTGACATTTACTTAAGCAATGGCTTGCTCCTGATCAACAATTCCCATTTAACAGCACAATGATAGATGCCTGTTAAATGAGAACAGCAACCAATTATTTTGATCTCTTTGATCATCTTTAATCTGCTCCTTCCCTGAACTCCTGCAGTACTTAACAATATACACCACACAATTTGGTACACACTTACGTACTGTTTTGTGTCTTTCTCTATATCTAACATAAGAGGAACTAGCTAATGGGAGCCCCTTCCTATGACTGTGTACTCAGAGTATGTGCTTTGCCTGCTATTAAACCTTGTAGGCAACCTTGGTGAGCTTGCTTTTGAAAGTGCCTAGTGATGTAAGATGGAGGGAGACTGCTGTTCATGGGTATCTTGTGACTATGTCCAGTTTGCTAATTATGGGGTGAAAAAATATACTTTTGATTGGCTGCTGAAATAGAACTGTGTGTGCATTATGCGGGACCAACTAGCCAAAGAAAGTCTGTCTGGCTCTATGTCTCTACCTCCTTTTCCCTCTCTGTCTCTTTCTCTCTCAATCTCTTCCCTAGTTGCATTCAAATGAAAAGGAATGGATTGCTCTAAGCTTCCAGGTGAGGAGAGAAAGCTAACACCAGACTCATCTAATGAAGTGGACATGAAGTCATGATCACATGATCCTGCTGTTGTTCCTGTCCCTGTAGTCTATTCTTTCCAGTCTTAGGTGAATGTATGCTGAAGAATTCAATAGTCTATGACCTTGTGAGCTTCAAAAACCCAGAAGGGTAAGCTGTCAGACTTCCAGTGATGGGAATGCCAAGGTTTGCCAACATCCCAGCTTGCTAAAAGAGCAAAATGGTAAAGTGATATATTTGAATCAAAGCAGTCATGTATCAAAAGAAAGAGTGACCACTTTGTCCGTTGGCTATGCCTGCCACATTCAGATCTGATCTTTGTGGAAAGAAATATTTTGTATCAACTGCTTTAAACTGAGGCCCACTCTTCCCAGGTACAAAAATGGTATAGGGCAGAGTCTAAGCATGGGTCTCAGGGGGCAGTTAGGTGGCACAGTGGATAGAACACCAGCCCTGGATTCAGGAAGACCTGAGTTCAAAACCAGCCTCAGACACATAACCCTTCCTAGCTGTGTGACCCTGGGCAAGTCGTTTAACCCCATTGCCTAAACAAAACAAAAAAAATCAAAACAAAACAAAAAAAATACGGATCTCTGACTTCTGATGATTTGCCATATACAAAGAATTAGCTCAAGGCAATCTCGTTTTTATGGTAATGGTGTGCTAGCCTAGCCTCCTACCCCCTACTTATGTTTATAATGTAGGGCAGTTGCACGGAATGCCTCCCTAATAAGATTACTGGGGAGAGGCTTGAACTAATTCTGGTGTCTGCACAAAAACACATTTTCTTCCTTTAGGCCTACATCCTCCCCATTTTACCAGCTACTGGTGGTGACTTTCCTGCTAGCATAAATCCATGATTTCTTATCAAGGCTAGGGTACATGCAGTTAGGATTCAAGGTTGGAACCTCACAAGGACCAGTGAGAATTGTAATTGATATGGTGGCTATCAGGTGGATAAATCTAGTCTAGAGAGGTCATAGTGTGTACTACCTGAGTGATACAAGGTTCTTAGAAACTGTATTAAGTCCCTGGTATTAGGCTACCTATAAGACTTTTTCTCCTACGTATAAGGGTTATCAATGGGCACATCTTTTTGTTTGTCATTGTTATATATATTTGCTTGCACAGTAAAGTATTTTGCATTTTAGTCTATGACGATATCAGTGCCTAAAACTGCAATGTGAGATATGAGTATGTGAAAGTCAACACTCTATATTTAATGTAGCTATAATCTTATTATTTTGGTTTCTACTTCTAATAGCAAAGATCAAACACAGCCACAAAGTCTGGTGTCTTGTAATTCTTGCCTGTGCTCTTCATAAAACCTTCAAAGGGGTCCACCCAATATATTTTTTTCCATGAACAGTGAGGCTATGATCTTCCTTTGTCAGTGGGAGTATTGTGTTCAGTTCTGGTCACCAGAATTTAAGGACATTGATAAACTTCAGAGTATCCAGAAAAGACCAAACAGGATAGTGAAATGACTTGAATTCATGATGTATGAGAATAAGTTGAAGACATAAGCATGTTTAGACCAAAGAAACAGAGACTTAACAGGGACATGCTAAGTGTGTTTAAGTATTTGAGGAGTTGCCATGTGGAGGGAGTATTAGACTTGATCTGTTTGGCCACAGAGGGCAAAACTAGAAGCAATGGATAAAAACTGCAAAGAGGCCGATTTAGACTTGATATTAGAGAAGATAAAATAAAAGAAAAAGACTTCCTTACAATTAGAACAGACCAAAAGTGAAATGGCTGGCTTTGAGATTTAGTAGATTTCACCTCAGAGATCTTCCAGAAATGACTGGACAACTTTTCAGATACGTCATAGTGGGGATTCCTTTGTGTATGTGTTGACTAGAAGGCCGATGAAGTAAATCACTTCCAGATCTCAAATCCTGTAATTTGCAATTCTGTGCCTAGCAGGCATTCTTTTCTAGTTGGCTTTTCTGATGTGGATAGTTATTCTAAATTATTTCTAGCAACTTCATAGGTCTGTTATGAGATTGAATACAATCAGCATACTATTATGTGTAAGCGAGAGCATAAGGATAATATCACAACATACAGGCAGTATCTTCCTTTTTGACTCTATGCTTATCATCCTCCATGATAGTGTCATATACCTTTCCTAAACATACATCATCCTTCCTGTTTTATGCTTTGCTTGATATTAATAATAAGAGTTATCAAACTAAACTGACTGAAAAGCTAAACTGAAAAGTTGCTTCTTTTACCCCAAGCATATATGGTTTCATCATATGTGTATGAGACACCTTATCGAAGAAAAGCCTTTAAGGAATCAGATGCTTTTATTATTGTAAAAAAATGAATAAGTATAATGTAATCTTCTGTTCTGTATACTGTTTGGTACCTTGTACAACTATAAAGATATGATCTATAAATATTATTTGTGAAAATTGGGTTATTCTCTTTCTCACATCATTGTTGAGGATGTCTTTGATACTTGATGGAGATTATTATCAAAAAGACTTTGTAGAGATGGAAACCTAAGCATATTGGTTAATAGCTATTTGTGTTTTCTGAATCAGTTCTGTTTCAATCTAATTTTTCCATTCAGTGTGTAGTATATCATTTATATATCTTTGTGATTGTTCCAACAATCTTCTTTGTGTGTGACTGGTTAGACCTAGCTGTTCTTGACATTTTTTTCTCTTTTATGCCGTTTCTGTATCTTCAGGTAGGGCATGGCAAATCCATTGCCATTGCTGAATAAAATGATTCAATAGGAGCCTTTAAAGAGCTTGACAGATCTTTTACTATTTTTCTCCTTCCAGTTTTATTCTTAATTGCTTTTGGGATGACCATGGTTACTTTGTTTTCTCACCAAATTTTTGGCTTGTTTTAATTTCAACTGCATCTCACTTTTTAGGCACTATTGCTATTTTTTTTCACAATATTATTTCCATAAGAGTTTGCATATGAGTTTATATTTTAAGTCAATAATGCCACTGACCTCCATATCTCTCAGCTTAACAAGATGACCTAGTATATGCTGGCTCGAATATTTTCTGGACTCCCTGATGTGGTGATTAAATTTCATCAGTTAAATTTCCTTAGGAAATTGTAGTGTGAGGCAATACTTGCTCTAATGAGATACAGTTGATTTGGAAATGGATCACATATCAGTAACTACTAATTTTGTATCAATTAAGAAATTGTTTCATTTATTTAGGATGGCATTTGGTGCTTGCATGTCCAACCCTTCTTGACTCTTGATTGAAGAAATATAAGATTTTCATCTCTTTTTTTCTTAATCTTAAACCATATTTTCTTTTTTTTTTTTGTTATCCCCCTTTATGCCCAGAACTGGGCATAGAACATGGACCGGAACTGGGATTTCATTGATAGAGGTAATTCTGGGTGAGGAAATTCCTATCAAAGTAGATCTGCAATTACTCTGCATTTTTTTTTTGTTTGGTCTCAGAAAGTTGCCTAGGATGTAAGAGGTTTAGAGACTTATCCAGGGTGACATAACCAGTGTATGTTAGAAACAAGACTTGAATTCAGGTTTTTCTGCCACTGAGGCTAGCTCTAGATCCATGAAACTGCACTGCCTCTGAAAGAAGTTTTTGAGTATTAATTTATATGTCAGTTTAATTTGGAACATCTCTGTTTCTTCATACAATTTCTCTATGGTTTCATCCTCTGTGACTGATGTTAGCACATTAATTATCTTGGCCTTTTTGCAAGTTCTGATTTATGAGCACTTCTATATGAAATGACCGAATTTCCCAGGAAATGCTATTGTTGTTGCTTTAGGATATACAATAAAAACAACTCATCTAATTCCAATATTTGTATCTCTATAAACCACTCATTTATTTAAATGCTATCTTCTTTTGTCTTTTGATTTAATTTTGTCAAAAATGTTAATAATAGTAATATTTATATAGAAATTTAAGGTTTTCAAAACTCTTTACAAATATTATATCATTTTATCCTCACAACCCTGGAAAATAGGTGATATTATGATAATGAATTTATAGATAAGGAAATTGAGGGCAGATAGAGATTAAATGACTTGTCCAGTGTCACATGGTTATAGCTAGTAGATATCTGAGATAAGATTTGAACTGTGGTCTTTTTGACCAGATCCAGCAATCTGTCTACTGTACTACCTCACTGCCTATATTAACATCTATAATATTTAGTTTCTTTAGTCATAAATCCAACCAGGGAAGGGTCTCATGTTTAGAGGACCAACAATTAAGTTAATGTATATAGATGGTCTAAAATGTATATTTCTTGGCATCTGAAGTATCTTTTACTGTTACTCTATCACTATCAATTCAAGAGTAAAAAAGACACACAGGACAGAAAGCAATTTTGTAATCTGTTTTACTAAGTACTGTGGTAAAAGCAATCATTATCAAGAGCTAGTCTATGGGTGAGGAACCTTCCCACGCTGGTCTTCAAAAAGTAGAAAAATGAAATAATACATTTTGAGATTTGGAAGGGACCCCAGAGGCTATTTAGTCAAACTTGCACAAGAATTACATCTATGATATACTCAATGTGTGCCCAGAATTTTCTTGAAGCCCTCCAGTATGAGAACACTCCACTTTTAGATAACTTTTTAGGAAGTTTTGTTTTGTTTTGTTTTGTTGTTTCCTTCCATCAAGCTTCACCTTACCTCTTTGCAACTATGGGCCAAACAGAACAAGTCTCTACTTTCCCTTGTGTTTTTTGTTATTTATCTTGAGGGCAGTTGCCATTTCCTGCTTCCTCATACCCATCTAAGTCATCTCTTCTTTCAGCTTACTATTCCCAGTTCTTATAACTGACATATAAAATAATCTCAAGGTCCTTCACCATGCTGACTATCTTTCTTTAGGCGATCTCCATCTTATCAATGTACTTTCTAAAATGGAGATTCTAAAATGTAATCTGACTGGGGCAGAGTACAGTACAATATTCATCTTCCTAGTCCAGTCAACAAACACTTATTGATAACCTACTGTGCCAGTCTACTTATCCAGACACTGCTAAGTACTGGAACACTAAGTCTTGTAAACAATGCCTTTCTTAATGTAGCCTGAAGTTAAAATAACACTTTTGGCCATCATTTCAAACCTGTCAACTTGCTGTCCACTAAAACCTGATCTTTGTCAGATAGACTGTACTCTTTTCACATTCCCTCAGTCTTTTACTTGCACAGTTGATATGTTTAGCCTGAGTTTAGGACTTCACATTTATCTCTACTGAATTCCAATATTCATAGCTGTCAATATATATGATTTTTGTTCTTGCCTTTGCTTTTTCATTCTGATTCTGTTATCCAGTATCTTTACTCTTCCTTCCAGCTTTTTGTCAGTTCTAAATTAGATACATGTACAATTTATGACTTTTTATAGGAAATTAATAAATATGATAAATAGCACCATCCAAACACTAGCCCTGGGGCCACACCATGAAAGACATCCTTCCAAGTTGACCTTAAACCATAAAAGATTTCTGTTTAAGTCCAGACTTTAAATAGTCCACTAATTTTGTATTACCTACTTCACATCCTTCCCCCACCCCACCTTTGTTAAAAGAATTTCTAATATCTAAGTAATCTCTGTCTACAGTACACTATCTCTGTCTACTCTACACTATCCCTTGGTCTACATGTCTAGTAAGCCTGTCAAAAAAAAAAAGAAATAAGGTCAGCTTAACATGACCTATTCAAGATGAAGTCATGGTCAACACATGTTTTTCTCCATGTTCACTAATCATCCTTCTGATAAAGTATTTTTTTAATTTTGCTAGGAATTGACCTAGTCTAGTCAATGATTCTAACTAGCTGTTCCATGTTTACCACAGTACTTAGTAAAACAGATTCCATGACCAGATTAATGATTTAGTTATCAGAGCTGGTTATTGATCTTGTTTCTGTCTTGGATATTCAGGGTGAGTCTCTAACTGGCTTGAATTGGGAAAGAGTTCCCCAGTTGAAGATCTTGTTGGGGGTGGATTAAGCTGGATGCAGCATATGCAAGTTACTAGCACAGTATGGAGTACAATATGAACTCTGTAATTCCCATGAAATATCTGGATATGAAAAATCATACAACAAAACCAACTCCTAATGATGGTAATGTTCAGTGTGAGATATTTTCAGAAATCTCTGACCTGGTGCCATGGCCTTTTGTTCACATAATTTACAATTCTAGAGAGGAAGACATACATTATTTTTTTTTTAAATCTCTACTACACTTGAACATCTGTGGATTTAAAGGGACACTTTTTCCTAATGATTAACAACCAAGTCTATGTATTCTAAAAGACCTAGTATGCACTTTTTGCAATTGAAAGATAGTTTTGAAACTGTAGCTCAAGGGTTAGGACAGATGAAGCACTGGTCATTGGACAGGAGTTCTACTACATATGCAGATTGGGGCTTATAGAGCTATATTGGGTTCCCTTGTTCATGGATCTAATTTTCTAGTAGCTTTGGATCTTGGAATGTGTCCTCTTTGACTGGACAGAGAGGTCCTTTCTTGAGCTGAACTGCTGAGCTTTCAAAATCTACTGCAGAGAGTGTGACTCTGATGGTCTGGCCATGTTGTTTAAATGCCAAATGTGTGTTTGCCTAAAAGAATATTTTACAGAGAACTCACACAAGGCAAGCACTTACATGAAGATCAGAAGAACCAATACAAGGACACTCAAAAGATCTCTCTAAAGAACTTTGAAATTGATTATGAGACATGGGAGACACTGGCACAGGATCACCCAGGACAGTGTGCCCACATGAAAGAAGGTACTGTGCTCTATGAGCAAAGCAGAATAGATTAAAAGAAACATGAGAAGTGCAAATTTAGAAATATCTGCACTCCAAATGTTCACATGGACTATTTGTGCCCAACCTCTAGTGTAGCCTTTTGAGCTCATATTCGTCTGATCAGCCACAGTTGGACATACTGTACTTTGACCCCAACATAGTGAAATCATTTTAGTTCTCTTGAAGAATGAAGGACAATAATCAAGCAGATTTGGTATCATCATTCTATTGTGTTAGGGCTTGAGTGGTAGGTGTGGTTTGAACCTGTATGTCTATCATTTTGCTCTTTGTTGGAAAGCATGAAGAATGCCTGAAGAACCACATCTCTAGATGTAGGCACACTGTCAGATCGGTGCTGCATAGTCCTCTGGCTGCTTCCACCTTGGTTAATTCACCTCAAATAGGTACAGATAAATATGCTGCCACAATATTTCTTAACTATGGCAGGTTCAGTCCCTGGAAAATACTGGCTAAGGATTCTAAGGAAGGTAACATACTTCATCATGGTCTCTTTTCCCTGCCTTTGCTGAAAAAAAAAAATCTATCATCTGGCTAAAGGAGTAAAATAATGAACAAAGTTTTCATGTCCTCCTGGAAGAACCATTTGATATAATTAATCCCTGGTGCCTAGAACATTATTTAGCAGATAGTATAGGTGCATTAGGCGCATCTAAGTGGTGCAGTGCATAGAACACTAGATTTGGAATCAGGAAGACTCATCTCCATGAGTTCAAATCTAGGGGGCAGCTAGGTGGTGCAGTAGATAGAGCACCAGTCCTGGATTCAGGAGGACCTGAGTTCAAATCTGGCCTCTGACACATAACACTTACTAGCTGTGTGACCCTAGGCAAGTCACTTAGCCCCATTGCCTAGCCAAAAAAAAAAAAAAAAAACAAACAAAACCAAAAACAAACCAAAAAAAATAACAAATCTGGCTTAAGACACTTGCTAGCTATATGACTCTGGGCAAATTACTTAACCCTGTTTACCTCAGTTTCTTCATCTGTAAAATGAGCCGGAGAAGGAAAGGGCAAACCAGTCCAGCATCTTTGCTAAGAAAACCCCAAAACTGAATAGCAATAGGTGCATTCGCAAATGTTTGTTTCTGAATTGAGAAGGAGCAATTCTGTTTGAGTGACCTGTCTCATCAGGTATGATATAACAAAGGATACCTTGAGTCAAAGTAGGAGGTCCCTAGGAGGCTGTAGTCTATTAACAATTTTATTTGCCCAAGAACTTAATAAATATTCATTGACTTGACTTGTTGACATGAAATTGGTGGATTGTCATATGTCTGTCTGGTGAATCAGTCTAGGAGACTTTTTCTGCTATTGGGGGGCAGTGAATCCAATTCCACAAGATTCTGGTACAAGGACCCCAAATTTCCTTGGAGTTTGTTGAATTTCTCATTGACATGGCTCAGTTGTTACCGGAGACCAGTCTTCTGAAGATCCAAAGCCTCCTACTAGAGGATTATCAGGCCTACAAGACAATGAGACAGTTTCATTTTCTTTAGTGAGAGGCAGGATTTTTGTGTTCTGGATCACCAGTTGTGGAGAATGTGTGCTGGAGAGCAGTGAGTAATTAACAGTCAGAGAGAATTTTTCAAGCTTGGGGGTGGAAAAAAGGAAAAGGATATGAACCAGTAATATTTGCTCCACACCAAAGATATGAAGTATAATATGGGGGGCCTAGAGACTAACACCTCAGTTCCATTTAACCATTTAACTTCAGATTAAGTTTTCAGAGGAATATTTACTTCAAAGATATTATATGTAAACTTCCTCCCTCCCAATACCTTAATGGCGTAATCCCTCCCTACACTTCGCAATCTGTGGAATAGATAATGGGATTATTCTCACAGTTTAACTCAGTTCGTATAGCATTAGTCAGTCAATAGAAAGTCAGTAAGAATTTCTTAAGTGCCTACTGTATGCTGACACTGCTAAATGCTGAAGACACAAGAAAAGGAAAAAAAACCCTCCATTGTTGAAGATTTCACAGTCTAATAAGGAAGAAAACATAAAGCAACTATGTATGAGCAAGGTCGGATAAACTGGAGATAATGGCAGAAGGCACAAACATTGAGGGGGCTAAGGAAAGGTTTCTTGTAGAAAATGGGTTTTTAGCTCTAGTCCAAAACCCCAGACCATTGCTTCTCAAAGCTTCCTTTCAGGCCTCACTGCAACATCTGGCCTAGAATCCTGGGTTCCCAGCTCTTCATGGCTTGAATTTACAGGTTAGAGACTCCATTCCCTGCACCTAGAACTGTAAAGGACAAAATAAAGAAGACCTAGACCCCAAGATTGCTTCTTGGGGTCACTTAAACAGTGTGAGATAGCCTTTAGTCCTTCCCCCTTTACCACAGAGAATAACCTGATGTAAGTAAGCATTTCAAACCTAGACTTCAGTTTGGGAATGAGAGAAATTTCCCTCACTTGTTTGTCTTAAAAGACTCTTTTTGGCTATATAGCCAATGGAAAAAAGGCTTACCATTTGATTAGTCAAAGCAAAATGGCATGTTCCAGTTCTCCTGACTACCAGAAGCTAGTCCCAAGAGTCTCCCATGTGGGCATTGCCATTTAAGTGGTCTGGGCATGTCCCAAACTCTGTTACAAAAGTAACCAGGAAGCAATTTTAAGTTCAAATGGTAGAGCCCCTCAGGACTAGGAAATCTAGGAACAAGTTCAGATTCAAAGAGGCTCTGCAAAGAGCAAGGTCTAGGAAAACCATAAGGAAGAAGTATGTAAGGAAGCAGCTTTATACATTTTTTTAAGGCAATTAGGGTTAAGTGACTTGCCCAAGGTCCCACAGCTAGTGTCAAGTGTTTGGTCTGAAGTTGGATTTGAACTCAGGTCCTCCTGACTTCAGGGCTGGTGCTCTATCCACTGCACCACCTAGCTGCCCCCAGCTCTATATAATTTGTATTACACTCCCTAAGACAGGGTTCTTTTATGGCAGGTGTGCAGAAGCTATCTCCCTCTACATTTCTTCACTTAGTCAAAGGCAGCCCAGCCATGAACTTGAACAATGAACCCTGTCCTTGGAGCATTTGCTCATACATTTGCCTATTTCTAGTCTTTCAGGGGGAAATTCAAACTTAACTTGTTTCATCTGATTTCATTCACCCTGAAAAATGTAAGAGTCTTTGTATTACTAAGACTGTGGAATCAAGGTTGTATATAAAAATGAGTGTGTGTGAGAAAGTCACCTCCTTTTTGTCCATACTTGTGTAATTTATTTCAGGTATAGAAGAAAGACCATTCCCTAAGGGTCAAAAGATTTCATTTTGCCACTCACCAACTATTTACCTTTCAGCAAGTCTTTTAAACTCCGATCCTCAATTTCCTTATCTGTAAGATGGGGCAATAACCTACCACTTATCTCTCAGGGGTTTTGTGAGGATAAAACAAAATATATGTAAAACTCTCATATGCATGAGAATTGCTATTATTACAAACCTAAGCTATTGTTATCATAAAATTAATATGCTTGGCTCCCTGCCCCCAAATCCCTGCCAAGACTTTCTGTGGCAGTTAAGCCTAATGAATACCCACTTATAAAGTTAGCTCTACTTCATATTCTGACACTAATCATGGCTCTAGGCAAAGGAGATATAGGGAATCATATGTCAATAACTTGGAATCTGGTTAGTCATGCTGCTCACCCAACTCTGACCTTAGGAATTCAAACTCCAGTAACTGGGTTTCTGCTTTATACTTGTCACCCAATGTCTAGATTTTCTCATTCTGAATTCCAGTCTTCCAGAGACTGGGCCTCTGACTCCTATTACCCCAATTCTCTGATACTGACCACCTGTCTGTTTGGACCCTATTACTTGCCCCACCCTTACAGAGTGGCATGCCCCAGATCCTGGTCTCTGTTCAGGACCCGAGTGGTACTTAGGTCAGCTGGACTTTCCCATTGACCTGATCTCCCAGTTTCGAATTGCCTTGCTCCAATTAGCTCCCAAAGTTTCTGTCCTCAGAATAATGTATCTCAGGATGTTCACTATACAAACTTCCTATAAAAAAACTGTCTCCCTTTGGACCGAGAGATCTGCAAAGTTGACTAATGTAAATCCATCTTACCTCTGATTAAACCTATGTTCTCTTTTAGTCTTTTAGTTAACAACTTTATATAGTTGTAGATTAAATCACCCCTCAAGAGTTTCCTCTCCCAGCTACTTAGTTCCAGTTCTATACCCCATGCATCTCTGTGGGATAGCAGTGGGCCCCTGGGAAATAACAGGAGTGCACAAACCATGCTGGTGGGCAGGACTCAGGAATCTTTTTTTCAATATTGGCTTCCGGCTGACCACAACACAAGACAGAATTACAAATATTGACAGACTCTATAAAGTGATTTTAACCACACCCATGCGTACTTGGATAGTACTTATCATTTGGAACATCATCTTTGCACATAATATACCATTATCTGAAATTGCCTGGAAGTGGGCTGTCTGGTTTATAAAATATTCTGGTTACTAGAAAGTTACCACATATAAATTTGTAGATGGTCAATTATCAAGGAACTAAAATACATTTCACACATCTACCGTATAGGACAGAATGCAGTTATTATTTTATGCTTCAAAAGGAAATTCAAGATCTTGTAGTGGATCAGATTTGTGATTAAGAATGTCAGAAATAATGAAAATTATAGAATTTTAGAATTGTAAGGAACATATGGTCTAGTTTCTACTTGACCATTGCTAATTATGGGAAGGTCACTACTTTGTTATACAGCACATTCTATTATTGGACAATGCTAATGTTTAAAAAGGTTTTTTCTTCCCTTTTCTTAAGACAAAACCTGTCTCTCTTTAACTTTTTTCCATCACTCTCAATTCTGCCTTCTGGACATACATTGAGCAAGATAAATTCTTCTTCCACATGATATCCTTTCAAAAATTATAAGACATCTAACATGACTCTCACTCATAAGTCTTCTTTTCTACAGGGGAAACATTCCTTGCTTCTTCAAGCATTCCTTGTATAATACAGTTTTCAGATGTCCCACTTTTCTGATTTTTAGAAATCAACCCTTTTTCAGGACTTCATTTAATTTTTTCAGTTAATCAATCAATCAACAAGTATTTATTAAGCACCTATGTGCCAGGAACTGTGATGCAATAAATAAAGCAATCTCTAATCTCAAGGTGTTTACATTCTAATGGGGGAAGATATAGTCATACATAAGCATATGCAAATAAATATAAAGGTAATAAATACAAAGAAATATGAAGGGAGGGCACCATTCATCGAGGGGATCAGGAAAGGCTTATGTGGAAGGTGGTGCATAAGCAATATAGTGAAGGAAAGGTTAATCTTATGAGGCAGAGGCCAGAAAGGAGTACATTCCAGGCATGAAGGATGGCCAATCAAAAGGCATAGAGAAGAGACAGATAGGATATCATATCCAAGGATCTATAAGGAGAACAATTGGGCTGGTTCACATAGTGGAACAAAAAGAGTTCTCTTTGAGACTAGAAAGATAGATTGGGACCAGGTAATTAAGGGATTTAAATGCTAAAAAGAAGATTTTATATTTTATTCTAGAAGTATTAGGGAACCATCAGAGTTTGTTGACCAGGGGAGTGACTCAGTGATATCTACACTCAAGAAAAATCACCTCAATAGCTCTGTGAAGGATAGATCAAAATGGGAAGATGATTTAATTTTTTTTTTTCAGTTAACATGTGTTTATTTTCCTCCATTGTGTAATCACTACGATCTGCAGGGGGTACCCTTCTGACAATGTGCATAGTCCAGAAAAGTATTTTTCTCCATTTCACCATATGTAAAAATGTATGTTTATTCTGTTTCTTGAGTGCATCATCACCTCTCTTTCAAGAGGTGTGAAAGAGGCTTTAAACAAAGAGAGCAAGTAGAAGGCCACTGCAATAATCTGGAAAAGAGGGGATAAGGGGTGGAGGGAATAAGCATTTATATATTTCCTACAACTTGCCAAGCACTATGCTAAGTACAGTGCAAATATCAGCGCATTTAATCCTCAGAACAATTCTGCAAGATAGGTGCTATTATTTAATCATTTTACAGTTGAGGAAACTGAAGCAGTCAGAGGTTAAGTGACTTGCCTAGGGTCCCATAGCTAGTAACTGACTGAGGGCACATTTGAACTCAGATCTTCCAGACTCTAGGCCCAGCTTTATCACTGTGCCACCTATAGTACCTCTAAGGTACTATATTTTAAAATTCTCTCATAAAGTATGGTATCCAGAAGTGAACATGATATTCCATTTGAAGTTTGGCCAGGGCAGAACACAGATCAGTTGTGTGGATAATAGATCATACTTTTAGAGCCAGAAAACACTTTAAAGGCTATCAAGTCCAGCCCCTTTCATTTAGTAGATGAAGGAATTGAGGCCCAAAGAAGATATGGGATTTGCCTGAAATCACAGAGGTATCAAATGCCAAAGCTGGGTTTCAAACTCAGGTTCTGTCTTTCCACTATACCCTGTTGCCTCTCTTACTTCACTTCTATTAAAACAACTTAAGATGAAATTCCTTTTTTTTTTTTTTTTTTTTTTTTGCTGCTCTGGCACATTGTTGACTTAAGTGGTTAACTAAAATCCCTAAGCTTCTTTCACATGAACTTCTGTCAAGCTAGGTCTCCCCCTATCAATTGATTTTTTTTTTCTTAAACCTAAATCCAAGACTACTCATCCCTGTTCAATTTCTTCTTTTGTTGATTTAGACCCATGATTCCTGCTCAAGGGAGCAAAAAAAAAAAAAAAAAAAAAAAAGCTTGATTCCACTACGCAGTATAAGGGTTAGCCCTCCTTGGTTTGTGTCATTCACATATTTAATAAGCATACCTTATATGTCTCTGCTAAATCATTAATAAAAATAGTGAACAGGATAGGACTAGCAATAGAAAGGGAATCATAAGGCCTTGTTGATGATGTTGGCTTTGACACTAACAGGCTGTGGTACCTTGATTGAGTGACTCATCTCTGTTTTTTCTCATCTGTGAAATGACAGGGTGGGCCGGGTAATCCATAAGGACCCTTTGATATTTAAGATTATATAAGGCATGTGGCCTGCTGTTAGAGACCTCACTGTAAGTTGTTACTGATCCACTCATCACCATTGTGTAACGTTGTTCTTCTATCTAAAAAAAGGAATCAACAGCATTTGGTGTTGAGAGGTAAGATGTAAGACAGAGGAAGAAATCAGAGATGACTGAGCTTTCAACCATGGGCTACTGAAAGATGGTGGGATAATTAACACAGATAGACAGATATAGACAGAAGAAAGGAGAAATGTTCGGTTGGGGGGAAATTAGGAATTTGGAAACATGTTGAGTTTGAAGTCCTAATGGCATATTAAGCAAGAATTTAGAAATACATTCTTAGAGCTCAAATAAGAAGTTGAGAATAACAGTATCTATTTTAGATACATCTGTTTATAATTTAGAACTGATACATGGGAATAAATGAGATCTATGACAGAAGTGAGAGAGTTTGACCTCATGATCCCATTCAGCTCTAATGTTCTATGAGTGCTTGGGATTAAACATATCTGCCTTAACCTGCTGGGATACCTCCTTACAAGTGGGCCCCCATAAAATCTACCCCAAATTGATGTAATCTATATGTCAGCATCCACCAAATACTATGTTATGAGCCTCCATTAATGTTTTTATTTTTAGTAGCTAACCAGAACACCCATTAGTTAAAAAAAAAGATTTCTAGTCAAAAACATATTAAATTAATTGACAAGAAAGATTCCCTTCCTCCTACTGCATACCTGGATTATAACTTGCAGCTTACAATTCTACTGGGAGGAGGCTCATGTGTGCCTGATAACATATATGGCCAGCATACCTATAGGGAAAACGTACCCAGGGAAAATGGTTGAATGAGTGCATTCTAGGTACCCAAGTGACCAGAGATTACACATATTGGGCAAACAAATTAAGAACATTTTTTTCGCCAAGGCATGCACAATTTGGGAAACTCGTACTTCCTAATGCTACTGCATCCCTGGGCCATCTCCAATCATCCTGACTTTCATCTTGCCACTGGACTTTGATAAGTGTGGAAGAAAGAGTGAGGCAGACAACTTTGTGCAATTCTTCCTCACTTAAATTCATTTCACATGCAAGTTAAGGCATCACCCAATGATGTTATTGGTCTTCTTTGAAAGCAAAGAATAAACAACAATAACAGACCTAGGGATATCCTCTGGTGATGTGATCACTCTACTCTTTGACTGACACTGTATCTCTGGGGCATGATGCTTCTCCCTTGTTATCATAACTGTGATCCTCATTATGTCATCTCTGAAGGCATCCTCACTGGTCTAATGTTGCTATTCAAATACAACCTCTTTTGCTTGAATTGACTGACTTCTTCAGTACCAGCTTCTTCTCTTTAATATATTTGACTAGGGTTGAATGGGCAGAAAGTCCTCCTTGCCAGGAAGATCTTCAGATTTTTAATAATGTATATTAAGGACTATAAGCAGCAAAAAACAGCCTCAGGTTGTCTGTTCTTTTAATTGATTGTCTAAAGATGATTTGAAATCTGAAGTTTGAGAAAAATGTGGACTTAAGGTTAGAAATTCCTTTTAACTTCTATTTCATTCATGATTAGAATAATGTCTATGAGTTTGTTCCCAAAGCCCTTGGGGAAGGGAGTCGAGAGGAAAGGAACTATAGAAGCCTCATGGAGACTGAAGCTAAGAAGTCTATTTCACTCGAAAGATTCTTTCTCATTGGCATGCAAATGAAGTTGAATAAGCCCAAAAGGTTAAAGAAGAATTAAAGTTAATCTCCTTCTATTCTTCTGGTCCACATTTCTGTTTTTATTGTATATCTACCAGCAATAAAAGCACCCTCACTTTTGCTCTCTATTCTAACCAAAGCAAAACCTTGCTGTCTCTTTATATACCCAGGTCACTTGTATATTTTGAAGAGATCACGAGAGATTTTCCACCCCCCTCCAAATTTTGCTAAAAATTAAAAGGAGCTACATTTATTATGGCAACTAGGTGGCACAGTGAATAGAGTGCTGGGCCTAGAGTCAGGAAGGCCTGAGTTCAAATGTGGCCACAGACACTTATTAAATTTGTGACCCTGTTTGCCTCAGTTTCCTCATCTATAAAATTAGTTAGAGAAGGAAATGGGAAATCACTCTAGTATCTTTGCCAAGAAAGCCCCAGAAGGGGTCATAAAGAGGAGGACACAACTAAACAACAACAACAACATTTATTACATTTCCTTGGTTTACCAGTATAATGATCTAGGAAAAAAGTTAGAGTACTTTCATTTAGTTGATTCATTCCTAATGAATTTGGGTTTTATTTCATTTTCTATATGTTCACAACCCTTTCGGCTAACAATCATTCCTAAAGTTTGACAGGAGGTTGACATCAAGGTTTTTTGTTTGTTATTTGTTTTGTTTTGTTTTGTTTTGTTGTTAAATCCAGAGATCTGGATGTGTACTTAATTGGCATAGGGAAGTCACAAAGAGAAAACTCCTTTCACAGATGCAAATCAGTAAGTCTCTTCCACAACTTACAGTCTAAGAGAGTTTCCTGGGCATGGAGGAGTGATAATTTGCCCAGTGCTACATAACCAGTATGTCTTAGAGCAAGGAATCAAGCAGTATTCCAGACTATCAAGGCCAGCTTCTTAGCCACAGTACTATTTTTTTTTCTCAATGACTTTACTGTTCTGTAATGCCCAGAGTGCATACTTATCCTATCTTTGAAGTACAGGAAAATATGTGCCTGCTTCTAATCATGTGGTACATGTCTCATTATCTGTGTTACCTCCTATACTATCTTAAGATTACATCTACAAGTTATTTTATTGTCCTTGGATAAAGTTCATCTGGATCTGGTGACTGGAATTCTAAAACATTTAGGTATCTCTTATTATAGCCTCACCTATCTTGGTCTCCAGTCCCTTTTTTATAATGTGTTTCTTCCAATTGCTTGGTGTGTAACCTTTAATAAGCCATTTGACAATTTGGGCTTCATTTATCACATCTGTAAGATAATAACTTAATTGTTGGAAATCAGCAGACTAGACCAAATCTCTTGAGTTCTTGTCTTGCTCTAAAATCTATGCATCTATTATTCTGCGTTTTCCAATTCCCATATCAGTCTCTTTTTTTTTTGGAGAATAAAGTAAAATAAAAACTTAATAATTCTTCCTTCTTCCTGTCATCTTTTAACAAGAAATCACATTGTACTATCTTTTCTAAGCAATAAACCCCTATCTTCCTTGTTCTTCTTGCTCCAAATAATAGCTTTTAAACAATTTTCCCCCTTATCTCTCATATTTTGGAAGCCTTACCAAACTCTGTGATTTTGCCTTTTGACATCATTCTTAAAGGTTTATGCATTTCTTTTGGATTTATCCTTCACTGTGTGTATTTGTTTTCTTCTTTTCTTTTCTTTCTTAAATGTGGTCTTTAAGTTCTATAGAGAGCTTGCTATAGACATCTTTTTGTTCACTTGTTTGTTTGATGCCTCCTTCTTTTCTTTCTAACTAGAATGATATGTGATTGTAGAGAAAGAATTTTTTTTTTATTTTGTGTCCCTCATCCTTCTGAGATGTTTTTGGATCACAACTTACCATCTGTTGAAACTTTTAAAATAAGCTTTTCTTTGCTCTATGATATATGTGTGAGGATGTTTATTACAGCCAATTTTCCAAGAGTTCTTATCCCCTGTACATAATGTGACAGTCTTTCTTTTTCTCAGCATTAAGTACATAGTAGCAGTTTCCTTTTTTGTTTCACTTACCTTTTGAGAGATAAACATTTTCAGAAAACTAAGTCAAATATTTACTTATCCATATACATGTCACGTCTCCTAGTAGAATGTATGCTTCTTGAGATCAAGCACTGTTATTTTTCCCCCCTCCATCTACTATGCCTTCTCACATCATGGATTCTTAATCTTTTTGTTGTTGTTACTGAACTGAATTATTTGTTGAAATATCCATAGAAGACCTACTCCAGTGACTCATCCTAGCACAGAACCAAAGCACTTTTGATTCTTTAAAAAAATATATTGATGCCTCTTGCTTTTATATCACAAGTGTTTCCAGATATACCATTCTCAAATTCCATCCTCAACTGACCCTCCATTCTTCATAGTAGAGAGATGGGATACCATGAAATAGAATAAATTACAAAATGAGCCTTAAGCTTGTAAGATTCTCTTTTCACTTCTGTAGGACAGAGTCAAAAAGCCTTTCCAAGAAAATATGGTAAGCAACATGAGCCAATAGAGTTTCCTCACCTGATGATATATGCAAAATTCTTCTCTTCTGGTATCCCATCTCTCTACTATGAAAAACTGAGGAAAATTATGCATCTGAACTTAGAGGACCTGACTACTACTTACTTCCTGTGCAACCTTGGATGAGTCACTCATTTACCTCTCTTGATCTCAGTTTTCTCATCTATAATGTTTCCTGAAGCTTCCCTGACTTCTTTCCCTCTTAACCTGCTTGGCCCCAGCTTCCTTGAGGCACCTTCCTGGATTAGGGGCATAAAAGTCCCAGCAGTAGACATCTCTCATACTTGGTTGATGCCTGAGATCCCACCATTAGCTATACCCTATATGAGCTATACCCTAATGAGGTACTGACCAGATGAGTTTCCAAGTGGAGATGGGGGAGGAAGGGGAAGAATGAGTCCAGAGAAACTAAATGCCATGATATCCTTGATATATAGTCTTGCTTTTGTTTGGACAAAGTAAACCTTTGTTCAATGATTCATGAGTACCTCATTTCATGTCAACAGGAAACCTGAACTAGGTGTTAGGGTTAGAACCTCACCTATAACAACAATACATAGCAGAATGTGATTAAGTGGCAAAATGAGATGTAAAACCAAGAATTATTGTGAAAGGTTAAGAAGAGGGAAATCTTCCTGAACTGCGGTTTTTGGAGAAGGTCTTATGGAGAAGGCAGGATACAAATTAAGCCTTAAAGGATGGGTAGCCTTCAGAATTTGAAGGGAATTAGAATCTTTGGGCCACAAAATGAGCCATGGTTGGAATTAATCTTTAACTAAGAGCATCATGCCCACACTACTTGGTTAGTCAAAAAAGAAAATGTAAGGCCAAAAAAGGAGGTGATTTGGTCATGCAAGGGCCAGAGCTAGGATATGGACCCAGGACTTCTTGCTTTAATATCACTGCTCTTTCTGCTACTCCAATCAATCAATCAATAAGCATTTATTACATGCCTACTACGTGCCAGTCACTGTGGTAAGCATTGCATCTTTAGGAACAAATGACAGATGGGTTGACAGAATTGGAGTCATAGTAGTGGGAGATAAAATTTTTGAGTAGCAGGAGATTAAATTATATAAGATAGATAAAAATAGAATCTTTTCTTAGGATGAACAGATCTTCTAATATTAACAGTATACATGATGAGTTTGCATTGACAGCTTGATATTTTATTGCAAAATAGGTAGTTGGAGTAGCACATGCTATTTAAGGTAGTACAGAGTTTTTAAAGACTTCTTTTAGAAATTGTGCTTTAATTAGAGTTCATTTAAGTGTGTGTTCAAACATCATCTCCTAATTGCTCAAAGAACCTGCTAATGCTCCTGAAACCAAAGTTCTATAATAGCGGTTAAACACACTCTGATCACATGTCATACAGCTCTAGTAATGTCTCCACTTTGTATTCATCTTACTTGGAAATGTAATTAATTGACTTCAATTGAACTCATCAAAGCATTTATGCATTAAGTTAATATGCAAGTTGTGCTACAAGTTCCTGAAATGATTAGCTCAGATTTATTTGGGGAGTTTGGCAATTTCATGCTGACAACTGCCACAGTCCAAGATTGAAGTGAACTGGCCACCATATCTACTGAGCTGTTAGTATGCAGTGTAAATAATTTAACAGGAATTTGAAGTAAGTCAGTGAAACAAGCTTATTGAGGGTGAAGGCAAGGGTGAGTGAGCAATACTGAAGGGCACTTTAAGAAGAACAATTATCAGAAGAGGATCTAAATAAAGGCAGATACCAGGTAGTGGGAAAATGGATGAACAGTAGCCTGTCACAGCCTTTGGAAGCTCCATCAGAACTCATGCATTTCCCCCATTGACTCCCATGCTTTGGATTCCTGCCTTCATTCCCTGGTTCATGATTCTTGGATTTTTTTCTAGCAATATCTTCTTATCATTTATAGGATTATAGGATCATAGATTTAGAAGTACAAGGGACCATAGAGGCTAATTAATCTAACCTCCTTTACAGATGAGAAAATGGAAACTCAACATGTAATTGAATTGCTCAATGTCACAAAGTCTCCTATGATCAACATGTAGGTCTTCTTATTAATGAACCCATTTTGAACTAGGCTAACTACTGGATAGTCAAAGCACCCAGCCATAGGTGTTGTTGCTGTGACTCAAATTTAGTTGGCCCCTATTTAAAAAAAAAACAAAAACAAATCCACAATGCATTCAGAAAAATCAGAATATAAAGTTGGTATGTTACTGTTCAAGTATTATCCCTTTGACCAGATAGGAAACTCTTGAAATTGTTATTTCTAACATTTTAATCTCTCTTCTCAGCAACATAGTGGCTACTAGACTGATTATTCTGTTTATTATTCATGCTAGGTTTTAGAAATTAATGTTGATTTTCATATGCAAGTTATTGGCCTCTTCATTGGGAAAGCCAAAGAGATTTAAAAAGGAAAGGACCTGGAGGAAGCTAGGTGTTAACAGGTCTTGGAATCATGGAGGACCTGAATTCAAATTCTGCCACTAAACCAACTCTGTGACTCTGGGCAAGTCATTTAGCCTTTCTCAGCCTCCATTTCCTCATCTGTGAAATGGAGAAAATAATAACACCTACCTCCCAGGGTTTTTGTAAAGATAAAATGAGATAATGTTTGTAAAATGTTTTGCACGCCTTAAAGGATATGATAGATTTATTTTTAAAAAATAAATTAACTCATTTAATTATGAAATTTTGATTGATATATTTCCTCATATCATTCAATCTGTACTCCCTAGATAATAAAGTTGTTTTTTTCTTGTATAAATGGATTGCCATCTTAAGACTGCAGCATCTGTAAATAAATGTGTTTCAAGATATTCTGCTCGAGATTCAGTGAGCTTAAATCATTAAACCAGCAAGTCATGCCTGAACTAGGAATGACACTATAAATTCCTTTTCTTCTGTCCCATTATCAGAATAAATCCTTACCTTTTTATATGAGTATTTACCAACTACTGCTCTGGGGTCCAGTAACTATCACTGAGCTTTCCTGTAACATTAGAATACTCTGCCTTTGGCTAAAGGACTAATAGTTTCTTATTATTAACCAATGGTATCTCAGGCACATAAGGCTGCCACAAATCCTGAAAGGAATGTTTACAGATTATAGGAGACCAGACTTATGATCATAGAGAAGATAGTGAAGAAGAATTACCAATGAGCATAAACCCAATATAAAATCAGGATAAACCAACAATTTATGTGAAGAATAAAGATAATACTTTTCTCATTTTATTGGATTATTCCCTACTTACCTAGTCTCACTAAGAGTAATTCTCCTTTTAATAATCTAGATTAGGATAGGATGTTGTAATGTGAAGTTTACTCTACTTAAAAGTCAGAAGATCTGGGTTTGAATCCTGGCTGTGCCACTTGAAGTGGTCTTATGCAAGTCAAGTCTGGTCTCAGAACCTCATCTTCCTCATATTTAAAGGAAGGAGTTAAATTACCCAATTTCCAAAGTATTTCTCAGATCTAATGTTGTCTGATTCTGTACTAGTCATGGATCACAGGGAGAAAAAGTGTATCCTTTACAGAAAAAAAAACTGTAGTTCATTGTAGTAGTGATATACGTATCTCATAATAACTCATTATTTATAATATATACATATATATTATTTATAATGAGTTCATTGCCAAAACTTATATTCCTAGTCTCCTGAGAGTTAATGTCCAGCCCATATGTCCTTCTAAAACTGTAAGTAAATTTAAAAATGAAAAGTAGTGCTCTACCATTCCTCAATTACTAAGTGGCCAAAGGATATAGACAGAGGAAGGAAGGAAGGAAGGAGGGAAGAAAGGAAGGAAGGAAGGAAGGAAGGAAGGAAGGAAGGAAGGAAGGAAGGAAGGAAGGAACGAAGGAAAGAAGAAGGAGAAGCAGAAGAAGGAGGAGAAGAAATCTAATCTATCAATAGACACACGAAAGAATGTTCCAAATAACTAAAATTAGAGAAATGCAAACTAAAAGAATTCTGTGATGCCACCTCATACCAGTGAGGGCGGCAAAATTGACCCCAAAAAAAGAAAATGAAAAATTGTGGAGGAACTGCTAGAAAATAGGCACATTAGTGCACTGTTGCTAGAGCTGTGGATTGGTCCAGGCACTCGGAAAAGAATTCTGGAACTCTGCCTCAAAAATTTCATTAAAAGACTATGAATACTCTGTGACCTAGTGATACTATCATTACTAGGCCTCTTTCCCAAAGAGATTTAAAAAAAATAAAGAATTTTATTAAAAGAGGAACAAAATGACATATATATATATATATATATATACACATATATACATACATATACATACATATGCAAAGAACTGGGAACTGAGTGTGCCCATTGACTGGGAAATTGCTAAATAAATTATGATATATCAATATGATAGAATAATATTTACTATAAGAAATGACAAAAGGGATAGTTTCAGAGAAACCAGAAAGATTTATATGAAGTGATGCAAAGTAAAATGAGCAGACCCAGGAGAACAGTTTATACGATAAGGTTCAGCTAGTTCACACAGTTAATAGAGTAGTGGGCCTGGAATTAAGAAGACTTGAGTTCAAATCCAAACTCAGAACTGTCAATATGCAAGCTGATTTAGGATGAAGAGAAGCGTGAGTGAGCAAACTGCAGGGAATTTTAAGAAGGATGATTATCAGGTGAATCATACTAGATTTGTGACCCTGGAGAAGTCACTTGACCTCTGTTTGCCTCAGTTTCCTCAACTGTGAAATGAGAATAATACTAGCACTTTCTTTCGAGGATTGTTATGATATCCAAATGAGACAATATTTGTAAAATGTATAGGGTAGTACCTGGCACATAACAAGCACATGATAAGTGCTTATTCCTTTCTCTTTTTCTACCTTCACTCTAGCCTAAAAATTCCTTCCAACCATGTTCCTGTTCTAAAGTTTTGTCACAGATAAAAAACACTTATAACAATGATCTGCTTACTTAGCAGAATATCTGGCATATAAAAGGTGCTTAATAAATGTTTAATGATTGATTGAAACAGGACCCCTATTCACAGGGAACTGGAGACTTCTAATAAAAAAGATCCTATGGTTATTTATTCTACAAACTAGAAGGAACTGATGACCTGTCCTCTAAGTCATGAGAGGAGGTAGTCAGATCAGAGGTTTTTGTGGATAGCCATTTTTTCTCACCTGCCTACAAAGACTCTCCAAGTATCTGTTTGTGATCTGAAACACCAGCCTGGGTTTCACCAAAACCTGAACCTCTAACTCTCTTCCATACAGGAAACAGTTCAAAAATAAGTCTTGGCAGTGAGAAAGTCATGGACATGTTCAAAGACAATAGGGAAATAGCCAGTAGTCAAGGAAAAGTTGAATATGAATGGGAGAGTAGGCATGGTAGAAGGGGCAATCTGCTAAAAATGAGATGGGATGGGATCATATGTAGAGGGGCTTGGTTTGGGAAGGATAAAGGCCATCTCATTATATGAGGTGGATTAAAAAGATAATGTCAAAGGGCCTTAAGTGATGTGAGATGAGGACATCAGAATAGAGAGTTATTGGCAAATGGCACTGATTTGTTCAGTGAAATAAGAGATAAAATTCTCATCTTTGGGGGTGAGAGAGCCATAGGAGGTTTGAAGAGAGAGAAAAAGTTTTGGAAAAGT
This sequence comes from Vombatus ursinus, assembly GCF_900497805.2. Classification (NCBI taxonomy): domain Eukaryota; kingdom Metazoa; phylum Chordata; class Mammalia; order Diprotodontia; family Vombatidae; genus Vombatus; species Vombatus ursinus. The sequence goes on along the minus strand of NW_020954594.1, from coordinate 22,043,278 downwards.
CACTATGCTGAGTGGGATAATGAGACAATTAAAGATATATAAAAGCCAACTTGACTTTGATTCCTGGGAACATTCCAGATCACATTTTTACATTAATTTATTTTTATTTTAATACTAAAAAATTAAGGAAAAATAACAACATTTCCTCTTTGGCTACATAGGGTTTAGAGTAGTGGGCAATTAGAAATTGAAAGAAGGGAAGAAAAGCATCATAGATTTTGATCTGGGAAAAATGAACAGGGATATATGGTAAGATACAACAAATATTTATAATATTAAAAAATGATATATAGTAAAAAAAATAGGGAAAAACCAAGGAAAGAAACTATGATTCAAGAATAATGTGCTGGATGGAGATGAACACAGTCACTTCATCATCTAGAATTTATTAAGTGCCTACTAGTATGGAGCTGGGGAGTTAGGAGGTTCAGTGGAGAGAATATTGGACTTGGAGTGAGGAAGACCTGAGTTTAAATGTGGCCATGACAGTGGGCAAGTCACTTGATTCTATTTGCCTCAGTTTCCTCATCTGTAAAATGGGCTGGAGAAGGAAATGGCAAAACACTCCAGTATGTTTGCAAAGAAAACTCCAGATGGGGTCATGAAGAGTCAGATAGGACTGAAAGAACTGAACAACAACAACAAAATACCATGCTAAGTCCTGGAGGCATTGTACCAAGTTCATAGTTATAACAAGAACATTCCAAGGCAAGTAAGAGCTAATTGTCTTGCTAGTAAGATACAGGAATTAATATTTAAGTGATAGTCTTTTAGTAAAATTTGCTCACAGTTATGCCATACTTTAAAGTTTATAAAGTCTTTTAGATATATTATCTCATTTGATCATCCCAACCATCTTGGGAGTTAGTTTTATTATAGTATTAACTTAATTTTACTAATAAGGAAACTAAGGCAGAAAGAAGTTAAGGCACTTCCCTGGAGTCACCAGGTAGTGGATGTATTAGTCAGGATTGAGACTCCCATCTCCTTGATCTTAACTCCAGTATTTTGTCCACTTCCCAAAGGTGTCAAATTTAGGGCAAGCAGCTAAAGGAAAAAAAAATCAATCTCTTGCAAATGATTAAAAATATGTTTGGGAAATGTTTAACAAAATAAGTAAAAAATATAATACAATACAGACACTGTTAATTTGTGGATTTTCTAAGAAATATGTGACCCACAGGGATCTTTGAATTTCTCTTTGAATTTGATACCACTACCCTACATAATTTAAATGCCTCTAGAATGCAGTTTGACCCATTTATTCAGTCATTTGGAGGTGCTGTGCAGTACAGAGGTGAGTTTTCACCAATAGATTGAGGAAAATGGTGCTCCAAAACTGAGAAATAAGCTGAGGTCCACAGAGAAGTGATGTGATTCAATGGGGGTCTAACTATTATGAGACATCTAGAGTAAGGAAAACAATGTGAAGATGCTGACCATCATAATACAATCCTAGATTGAAGATGAAGACAAATGACAAATATACCTATTAAAAGAGGCACAAAAAAAGTTTGACAAGATGGGGTAGGTATTTTGTGTGGAGTGTGTGTAGGCTATTAGGTGGAGTTTCACAGATATCACTTTAATAGACATGCTATAAGAAATATATTTGAATAACTTTATTTTCACAGATTTGATTTTACTTAAAACCTGAAACCCTGTTTCAGGGAAAGAAGCAAGTGAAACCACACTATCCAAGATATCCAGAGGAGAAACAGGCAGACAGATACATCATGATGTTTACTTGACCACATCTCTGTGCCCTGCCGGAGAGAGAAGGGAGGTGGAGGGGGAGAGACAGAGAGAGAGAGAAAGAGAGAGAGAGAGAGAGAGAGAGAGAGAGAGAGAGAGAGAGAGAGAGAGAGGAACTAAGCACATTAGGAAATTCCTTGGGAAACACGAACAATGTAGCTAAACCCTCCCAGAGTCTACCCACATATCATCTTCCACATCTGCCCCAAGGTAACAATGTTTTGTCTAGTCAAATACCTATTGGTAGCAGTTACCTTAATTTTTCTTCCTTAAGTATCCCACCTCTACCTCACCTACCCTTAATACACATAATAGTGTGACTGTCAGCTCTGCTGTTTTCTTAGACATTGAAGTCGGTGGGTTTTCCTACTAAGTCCTTTGGGCTCACACCTCAAACCTTACATCATTAGAACCCCCAAACGTTGGGCTTACCAGGTATAGGGTTTGCCACATATCTTGATGCTCTGAAGTAAAAATGGCATAATTTAAGCATTTGCCTCTCTTAAGGAATGTGGATACGTTAGTGAACTTGTAATACCTTCTCCCTGATGAATTTCCCACTGGGGATGACAGGTATTCTTACATAGGGTGGCTATATGCTCCTAGGCAAAGTGCTCCTATTGCTCCTGAGTCAGGGCATTTTCAGAAGCATCTGTAGCATGATCTTTTCTCTCTCTGCACAATTTTCAGCCTTAGGCTAACTAATCTGCCCTGCACTTAGATGGAGAAATAGTTTCAAAAAAAAAACAATTTTTTTTCTCTCATCATCAAACATGGTTCTACGTTCTGATGCTCATACTGATCAAAGATGAGCTATCATGCTCATTCTAGATATAATGGTGGTATGTTTCAAATTCTACTTTTTTTTTCCATTAGAGGCTTTCACCTAGACTACATGGTTCATAGGATCATAGGTGTATAGTTTGAAAGGACCTAAGAGTCAAGTACTTTCCTTTATTTTACATATGAAGAAACTAAAGCACAGAGTTTAAGTGACTGTCAGGATCCCAAACTAGCTCTTACTTCAAGTCTGACAGTCTTTTCACTGCACCACAGTGGGAATTTCAATTGTCCTCTGCTAATGCATATACAAGTAGAAGATTCTGTATATGCTCATAGCTAAAGAATATGATTTATTGCCCAAACTGGGTCAGAAATGCCATCATATACTCATCTCCTTTGCAGGTACAAACTAGATTATAGAAGCATTTTTCTTGGTTTTCCCTATCAGAATTCAGCATTGATATGTTTTCTTGGTTATTGTGGAGGAGGTTTGCAGGGTGAGGTAGGGCAGAAACAAAACAAAAAAACAAACAAACAAACAAACAAAAACCACTTCATCTCACTCTGGCATCTTGGCTCTGCCCCTTCAGATTTTACTTTTTTAAGAAATGACTACATGGACAATGTTGCAATTGGGAGTCAAGAGGATTAAAGTTCAAATCCTCACTCTGCCATTTGACCTTGGACAAGTAATTTAACCTCTCTGGGCCTCAGTTTCCTCATCTATACAGTGAGAAAGTTGGGCTAGGAAGTTGACCTGTAAGATCCTTCCCAATCTAGAGTTATAATCCTACGAGTTTGTAAAAACAATAATTTTCAGCCATTTCTATCCCCATCTTTTTTTCTTCCCCTCATTTTTTTTCATGTATTCAGCTATATCACTAGTCCATGTTGTCTGTGGGAATACTTAAGCTGAGAAGCAAAGAAGTTTAAAAAATAAATATTTTATGTTTAAAATAAATCAAGTGGTTATTAGAAGTATGCACTAATTTGGTAATTTATAAAAGCCTCAAAAACTTTATTTTAAAGATAAATAATAGGATAATTTTATTTTATATGTACCATCTAAATAAAAATATTTGTGCTATAAAAGATTTCTTGATATTATAAAATAATTTACCTAAGATTCCAAAAAAAAATCTATTTCTTCCAATGTGTTTCTTTTTTCTGATTATATTCAATCTATTCTCTTTGTGTATCTCTCTCTCTCTCTCTTGCTCTTTACTATCTCATATGTCTTCTATAGTATGCCTATGTATATATGTATATAGAAGATGTATACAGTATATGTAAATGGTATGTGTGTTCCCCATCATTATAAAGTAAGTTCCTTGATGACAGAGATTGTTTTTGTACATTTTGTGTATCTTTCTCTAATGCTTAGCACAGTGTCTGATGTATAGTGAGTGTTCAACAAAGGTTTGTTGATTAACTGGCTATTAGATTTGTGTTTATTTACAGATAGCTGACTATTTGACACACGACTCAGGAAGAAAAAATAAATCCAACATGGTAGAAGGTAGTTACCCAGATTAATCAGAAATTATGCTTGCCCTAGGTAGCATCTAATAAAATAAAAATGTAAATATATTTCAAGTCAATGGGACAGAAAGTTTTCAAATTAGATCTTCTTGAATATTTTTTTCAATATCAAGTATTTTGCATAGAGTGAGGCATGTCCACAATGTCCTGTTCTAGAAAACACAATTCAGTTCTTATTTGCTAGAGTCCAAATCTATCACAAGCTGATCGATGATTGGGTCCCAATTGTTGGATGGCCCAGTCTACATCTTTAAAATAACTACTGTCCCAGGTAAATTCAGGTCAGAAGGGGAAAGAAATGGTTGCTAGAGAAAGTAAGTGAAAGACCTCTTCAGCCACTAATATTTTCTAGTGGGAGAGCCAGATTTGAAAATAGATTCACAGTCAGATAATCTTGAAATATCAGGGGTGTGTGTGTGTGTGTGTGTGTGTGTGTGTGTGTGTGTGTGTGATTAATTGGGGAGTATAGAATTAATGATAAATGACAATACTCTCACTGGTAGTGAAACATTCAACAAAGGTGAATACATATCCTTCACAAAAGACATCTTCAACAGCTATTGTAGATTCTGGTGCATGTTTCAAAGTTAATCACTTAGTTACATAATAAATCCCTTACTCAATAGCTAGAGAACATTTACATCTGCATGTACAGTAAGTTAGATGTGACAGTTTATTAGACACTTATAACTGTTCAAAGCCCACTAGAGAGGCATTCACTTTAGTTTAAGGGTTGCACATTTCCCTATAAATAGCTTGTTGTTGTGAATAACTGAAATATGTATTCCTAAGAACAAATTAAATACATTTCCAGTGATTGTTAATGTTACCACTCTTGTGCCATAAGTCACCTGAGCAGCATTTTTAGATTACCAGAGGCTATCTAGGTCAAACTTTGTAAATATCTGGGCAACTCCTTAAAATGCCCTGATTTGCAATGCTATAAGGGAATCTTGAAGGTTTCTCCCTTGTTCTTTTTGCTTTCTCCTCTCATATTGTATCAACAAATATAGAGGTCAAAGAAATCCATTTATTGTATGTATTTGTATAATGTAAAAAGAATGGTCCAACTTTCTGTAGCTTTTGAGCTGCTTCTCATTGGCTTTCAGGCTAGTGTCCATTACTGTGACCCTGTCCCCATTCAAACAGGTCAGAGCTGAGAATGGCTTTCCCTACCCCCATCATATATATTTTTAAAGAAGTCAGAATGTTGTTGACCCCATGGTCTATCTTGCCCATGATACCCTGCTCCAGTGCTGTTGTGATGCCCATTTTTTAACATCAACTGGCAAAAGACAAAAGGCAAAAAAAAAAAAAAAACTTCTTTTGCTACTTATCTCTGAAGTGAATGGGGACAAATCACTTCATTTCTGTGGATCTCACTTTCCTCGTCTTTAAGATGAAGGTCTTGTACTACATAATTTCTTTCTCTCCTAGTGCTCAATTTTATGATCCTAAATCATTCCAGTGACATGCACAGGAGTAGAGGAATACTTTAGAGAGACCATGATCCTCTTTTTAGAGACCTGGATGACAACTAACTTCCTCGATCTTATAAACCCCAGTAGCTCTCTGTTGTCTTTTGGAAATATACACTTTCACACATTGGTCCCAACCTACGTTTAAAGCTCACTATCTTTACATTCTTTTTCTCTATGTACTTTATGGTTCAGCCAAGCTGGCCTTCTTACAGTTCCTCACACATATGTCCTCATGCCTGCGATGCATTTCCTTCTCACCTCTGCCTTTTAGAACCCCTACCTTCCTTTGAAGCTCAGTTCAAGTAACACCTCCTACAAAAAGCCTTTCCTTATCACTCCAGCTTCTAGCACCCCCTCTTCCACCTCAAAATTCCTTATAATAACTTTTACATATTTTACTTTATTGTTCAGTTGTTTCAATTTTGTCTGACTCTTCATGACGCCATTTGAAGTTTTTTGGACAAAGATACTGGAGTGGTTTGCCATTTCCTGCTTTAGCTCATTTTGTAGATGAGGAACTGAGTCAAACAGGGTTACTTGAATTGCCCAGGGTCACACAGCTAGTAAGTGTCTGAGGTCAGATTTGAACTCAGGAAGATGAATCTTTCTGATTTCAGGCCCTGTACTCTATCCACTATGCTAACTAACTGCCCCATTATACTTTATGCATATATATATATACATATATGTACATTTACATATATGTATATATACACATACTCATATGTGTATGTATGTATGTATTCTTGGAGAGGTCTGGTTTTAGAAAAAATTATGCTCCTTTAAATTACACTGTTACTTCTGGATGAACAACTCTTCTCCCCGCTGCCCCCACCAAGTTCCCAAAGTAAAACTTTCCCTTGTAAGGTAATTAGAACTCTAAAGTCTTTCAACGTGCCTTCCTTTATGTGATTGCAGTCATTATCCCAAGGTTCAAATTCATGTAAATTAATATCCTACTTCTGCATCCTTCCCTCTCTATTAGTTCACGTAAGTCTTCCCTAGTTCATCCATATTCTTCATACTTGTCATTTTTTTCCACACTACAATATTCCACATGCCACAGTTAGTTGATCTATCATCCCAGTTAATGGTTTCACACTTTCCTTCTAGTTCTACAGTTTTCAGTACATCAAAAAGGGCTGCGACAAGTATTTTTGCATCTGTAGACCTTTTCTGGGCCAATTTTCCATGACCTGTGCATATCCCACAGCTTTCTTCCCCCTGCGTCTTCAATATACTCTGACTATCCCACATGCCTATGTCTCACTTATATCTCTTCCACCAATACTCCCTTCTGAGCTTCCTTCTTTCTGAGGCAGAGTGGTAAAATAGAAAGGACATTGAATTTGGTGTTAGAGGACCTGGTTTCAAAGCATGTTGCTTCTACTACCTGTGATCTAGGCAAGTCATTTACACTCTCTAGGTTCAATTTCCTCATATGTAAAGTGAGGGAATTGAATTAAATGGTCTCTACACTTCTTAGTCTATGATCCTATGAGCCTCTTGTCTCACACCATACTGACAATTTTTTTTTTCAGAATTGATGATTTCTGTGAAGAAAAGTATCTTGCCAGTAATTTTGAAAACATCTTGAGCCAATTCATTTTTTTTATTTCCTGCCCTAGACCGACTCACTTCCATTTATCTGTGTCAATTTTCTTCCTGTTTTTTTTTCAACCTTCTTTGATCCCTTGCTATATAACCAGGTTAAGAAAATGCAAACCTCTGAGAAAGAACATCCAGTAAGATCCCCTACAAATCTATGGCTCATTTTGTAAGACTGGAGATTTGGTGTGTTTCCAATCCTTTTTTTATTTTTATTTATTTTTTTGGGGGGGGGGGGGTGAGGCAATTAGGGTTAAGTGACTTGCCCAGAGTCATACAGATAGTGAGTGTTATGTGTGTGAAGTCATATTTGAACTCAGGCCCTCCTGACTCCAGGGCCCATGCTCTATCCACTGCACCACCTACCTGTCCCTTTCAGATCCTTTTAATAGAAGTTCCATTCCAAACCACACCTCTGAGTCTGTAAGTCATCCCCCTGCCCCCCACATGCACCCAATAAAGCAACAAAAAGAACAACACAGCACCTTTTTTCATCATGTCAGTTCTTTAGAACTAAAGCTTGAATTCTGACTGCCATCTGTTTTTGCATTTCACCAGTTTTCAGTTTATCACAAGTGCTACCTAATCGAATTATTCTGACCTTAGTATAATTGGCAATGAGGTGCAATTTGGCAACTAGTGGCTGTCAATAATTTAGATGTGAATTATTGATCCAGTGTTTTCTTTTAAAATACATTATGGAAATACTATATACTATAAGTTACTAAATAATAATGATGATATGTTGCATTTCTATCAGCTTTTTTCTTCCTTGAAGTGAATCTATGGGTCTTACCTAGTGTTTTTCTTCCAGTAATGTTATGAGGCAGACAGGGCATTTCATTTAGAAAACAATAAACTTCACCTTTGATATATAAAATGACTTACCCAAGACCATAAAGCTGAGCCATAAGAAGAATTAGACTTAGAACCAAAGAATCTTGATTTATAGTGCCATCCTTTTACCATCTTTTCTTTATCATGGTCACTTTATCAAGGCAGATCCTAATAGTGTCCAGTTTGCTCTGAGTCATATTTGATCTGAGAGTCAATAAGGAGTCACAAGGTTTTATTGATCTGAGAAGTGACATGGTCAGTTTGTGCTTATGCAGTTTGCATGTTGGAAGAGTCTAGGTTATCAGCTGATATTCTTGGAAGTATTTATGTAAGTCACATGAATAAACAGTTGCTATCTGGACTATAGCTTAAAAAAAAACCAAAACAATAACAGGGTTAAGCCACAATTTTCTCAAATGAGAAAATGTTTGTAAAGTGCTTTGCAAAACAATTCACCATGTAAATGTCAGCTGTCATATGATTAAAAAGAAAACATTATTCCTGTTATTCAATTCACACCCTAATAACATCATTGGTATAGGGCATTGCATAGGTCAAGGTAAGAGCTCAAACTAATGCACAATAAATAGCATTGCTTCATTTTCATGATCTTTCTGAAATCAAACACATAGGTATTATGAGGGATGCAAATCTTGAGTTCTGAAAATGTTTACACTTAGTTTTGTAAATAGTCAAAACATATTAAATACCATATTTGTGAAATGCTCAGATAACCCTGTTATATCCCTCTGGAATCTTAAGTCCTGGCTCAGTATCAGTAGAGTAAACATGGAGGTTGCTACAACATTGGCAAACGGACCATTCCATATTAGCATCTTTGAGCCAAGGTATATTATCCATGTTGCATTTCCCTTGTGATTTTTAGTCCATTTCCAAAGTATGCTTCACATTCAAGAAGAAAAGGCCGGGTTTTCACTTTGAATTTTAAATATGCAATTATAATCTGTGAAGGTTATCCTCTTTCCCCACAGAGTTTCAATCCCTAAAGTTGCCTATAGGGAGAGAGCCTTATCAACATCCATTCACCCCCATGCAGCATCACATAAATGCCTGCAAGGGTAATCTTTCCATAAAATAGAACATACGATTAGTAATAATAGGCATAGTGATCTCTTGCTACTTTTTAGTACACATGCTGGCTTTTTAAAATTTACATGTGTGTTTCTCCAAGGCACTTAATATCCTTTTTTCCATTTAGGGATGGCAGGACTATAATCCTGAAAATTCTGTGCAATTTAACACAAACTTAGGTTTCTTGGTAAAAAGTTAGTGACAGTTTGGAATTTATTTTCATATATATATATGAAATATATGCTTATATATGCATATCTCATATAAAGTTGCTCAGACCAACATTATTTCATAGTAAGACCATTCATACATAATAACTGAACCTTACTAGATTGTCCCTGAATCTCCACTATAACCTCATTCAGCTGATTGCTAAAGATGGAACTAGGTTTTGTATATATTTTGTACTTGTTGTTTCCCTTCATACAGTAGTCAGTAAACACATATTAAACTCTGACTATGTTCCAGTCCCTGTGCTAAGTTCTGGGGATGCAAATAGAAAAAAGAGAGAGATGGTCCCTGCCGCCAAGGAGCTTACAATTTAATGGAGGAAGACCACATAGGAAATAAAGCTGGAATTTTAGGGGGGAGAGGAGGTGTATCTCATGACAGGGAAGAGAGGGGCATGGTGGAGAAGCCAGAGAAGTCCTAAATTAGTTTAGCCAGGTGGGCAATGAGATGCCTGAGGAGATATCTGTCCAGTTCCCTTTCCTTAAATAGAAGAGTTTGTGGTTCCACCTTCCAGTCAGAGGGGACAAAGGATGTTGGTGAGGTGTGAGTAATAAAGCTGGTTCGGTCATTGCAAGATGACAAGATTTCTCAATGATGACTTTACTGGGGGTTTGGTGGAGAAATCAAAGAAGTCCCAAATGAGTGCAGCCAAGGTGGGTGATGAGGAGATGTAAATAATGATTGTTTCATTTTTGTCTTTATAGCTCTACTGATTAGCCCAGTGCCTGGTGCATAGTAGATGCTTAATAAATGTTTGCTGATTGAGTGCTAAAGCCCCAGTTGTTCATCTCCCCTGAGTATCAGTATGCTTGCTGCTTCATTGATGGTATTGTTCCTGTGGGACTAACTGCCCATGTAATATTGTCTCACCTAATTTTTTTTCTCTCTCTCTCCCTGTGTGGGGGGTATTTGTGTGGAAATAAATGACACTAATTGAAACACTATGCAAACCGCCAATATTTCTTATTCCATCCTTAGTATTAGTTAGAAAGGATTCTCCATAAAGTTTTATTACTGCCTCTTTTGTTTAAAGGAGTGATTGACAAACTTTTTTGATAATTATATATGTATATATATATATATATACATATTACACACACACACACACACACACACACACACACACACATACATTTGAAAATGAGACAAAAATGAAGTAGGATTTCATCCTACAGTTGATATGGAGCCATGGGCATTTATTGACCAGGGGAATGACAAGGCCAGACCTACATTTTAAGAAAATTTCTTTGGTATCCATATAGCAGATGGATCAGAAAAGGGAGAGACTCGAGGCAAATAAGGAAATGCAGCCGCTATTGCAGTAATCCAGGTGAGAGGAAAGGCCAGATGGAAGCCATGTTATTAATGTAGGAATGGCAAGATTTAGCATCTAATTAGATCTGTAGGATGAGAGAGAGAGAGGTAAAGACAGAGAGAGAGAGGGAGAGAGAGAGAGAGAGAGAGAGAAAGAGAGAGAGGCAGAGTGAGAGGGAGAGAGGGAGAGGTGTTTATGATGCTGCTGAGACTTTGAACCTGACTGACTAAAAGAAGAGTAGTGCTCTGGACCATAATGGAAGGCTTTGGAAGAGAGATAATTTTGTGAGGAGACAAAATGTAATGAGATCTTTTGTGCCTATGAGACTCAGTCACCCAAAAGGAAAGTAGAATCAGGGACCTCTTATTCACTGGTCACAGCTTGCATAGAGCTAGCTCTCTGAGGGGCACCTGCTGCTATCATCAGGTGGTCTGGTAAGGAGGAGGAGGAGATTTTCCCAGAGGCACCAATTTAGCTGCTGTTGTGGATACCTAGGTTGCAGTTAGGTTATAACTACCCTAAGTGACTGAAGTCTGGCTCAAAAGAGAGATAATTTGGAGCCGGATGGAAGAAGACTTGAGGAGTGTTGAAATGAAAGGATAAGTGTGGTCATGATGGAGATAATCACAATGCTTCTCTATTACAGGGAAGCTGAGTGTTTCTAATTGGTTGATCTTCCCATTCTCCATTGAGTTGATCCCATAACCCTCCAGGTCAGGCCTCTACTTTGCAGGCATCTGTTTTAAAGTATTATTATTATTACTTGTTTCTGCTATGACTCTGAAAAGGCATCCAGAGATAATTTACCACTCAAATGAATTCAGATTTTGTTTTTAATACATGTTATTGTCAAGGCATTAGACAAGGTGCTGGAGAAACAAATCCAAAAATGAAACAGTCCTGGGCATCATATAGCTTGCATTCTGCTGGGGAGACACAAAAGCGAATAAATACAGAATCTATACAAGTCGATCTCAGGAGAGAGGATTCACAAATTATTTTGGTAGGGAGGCCTTGCTAATAGCCCAGGGATCAGCAAAGGCTTTAAATAAGAGGGAAAAGTTAATCTGTATTTTGAGGGAAGACATTCTATAACTCACACACAAGGAAGAAAGGAGTATTCCAGACCTGGGGGACCACTTGTATAAATGGTCAGAGGCAGGAGGGGGAATGTGAGATGTTCCATCATGTTTGTATGTATATGTATTTTTCAGTCGTTCAGTCATGTCTGATTCTTCATGACCTCATTTGGGGTTTCTTGGCAATGATCTAGGAGTGGTTTACCATTTCCTTTTCCAGCTCATTTTACTGATAAGGAAACTGAGGCAAATAGGGCTAAATGCCATGGTTACACAACTAAGAAGTACTGAGGTCAAATTTGAACTCTGGTCTTTCTAACTCTAGGCCCAGTGCTCTTATTCACTGTACCACCTGTTAGGAATAAAATTTCTAAGGAAAAAACAAAGACTCCTGAGGTAGATGAGGTGAACTAAATTTATTTACATTCTCGGATGAAGTGGGTGTGTTGCTAGGCAAAATACACACACTACAGAAGCCAAAGTTTATATCTGTGTCCCAAAACGTGAAGTTCCTCCCTCATTTCCTCGTTGGCTGAGTACTTTGAGGTGTACAACTTTCTGGCACACCTTCCTCCCTTGATTTGTCTCCTCCCTCCCCATAAGCCATTGAGCATGCACACTTCACCAAGTACCTGAGGGTTTGACACCTGCCCAGTTCTGAGAACTATTGTTAAGTGACCTCCATACCTGTGGTCGAAGACTTTTGGGCTACTTCTAGGGAGTTTCTGAGCTATTGCCTGCATCTTATGGAAACATAAATTCTATATATTACACAGCTAAATCACATTTAGCAGGCAGCAAGGTGGTGTAATAGGAACTGAGTTCAAATTAGGTCTCAGATACTTGCTAGTGTGTGAGCCTGGGCAAGTCATAAATGACTTAATTAATCTGGATGATCTTCATAACTAGACGTGAAAATCAGAGTGGTTGGGAGTTAAGTAACACACATACGTAGACTTCAGCTCTTCTGAGAGTAGGTTGGGAAAAATTAGAGATGATTAATCTTCTTGAAGATAGTTCTTTCCTCTGAAGTCCCATTGTACTTATTACTATGTCACTCATTTGGTATTTAATCTTTATTACCCTATATTATTAGTGGAAAGGCCAGTAATATATAATGTAAAGAATATATTACCGGCTTGTCTAGTTAGAATATAAAATCCTTACAGAAGAAGATTAGGTCTCCTCCCTTAGTATATTAATATTTTACTACCTCAGACGTTGTTTTTGTTGTTCACTCATCTTCAGTCATGTCTGAATCTTCATGACCCCATTTGGAGTTTTCTTGGCAAAGATACTAGAGTGGTTTGCCATTTCCTTCTGCAGGTCATTTCACAGATGAGGGAACTGAGACAAACAGGGTTAAGTGACTTGCCCAGGGTCACACATCTAGTAAGTGTCTGAGGCCAGATTTGAACTCAGGAAGATGAGTCTCCCTGACTTTGGGTTTGGCACTCTATTCACCGTGCCACCTAGCTGCCCCCACCTTATATATAGTACATATAATAATATAGCAAAAAATGTTTATTATTCAATTGCTGATGTTTAGGTCATGTAGCAATCCACAAATAAGATGATTCAGCCTTTATCGACAGACCAAAGTCCGTCTCAGTTTCTTCATTTATAAAATGGGGATAATAATAACACCCTTTGGTTGTTGTGAAGATTAAAATGACATAACATTTGTAAAGTACTTTGTAAACCCCAAAGCACTAGATATATAAATACTCACTGTTGTTGTTGTTACTGCTGCTGCTGTTGTTGTTGTTAGAGATTGTGGGCAGGGAAGTAATAGAAAATAGTGACAGCCAAGCAAAATTGGTCTCATTGCTTTAAAGACACATAAATTCTGGTAATCATCAATTAAGTAAATTCTGCCTCATTTGATCAGTCCTGCTCCCCCTTCAGTTATTTGTTTATATTCCCAATGAAAGGTGCCCATTAAGAGCTCAGTGGTGAGTCTGATAATGTGACATGGGGTGCTTGTATTTTCTCTTTTCATACCTTAGTTATTTTACCCTCTCTAAACTCCTTTAGAATCAGAATTATATTAAAGCTGAAAAGGGGATTAAAGATTATAGGTCCAAAGGGGCAGGTAGGTGATGTAGTGGATAGAGCACCAACCCTGAAGTCAGGAGGACCTGAGTTCAAATCTGGCCTCAGACCAAACACTTGACACTAACTAGCTGTGTGACCCTGGGCAAGTCACTTAACCCCAATTACCTTAAAAAAAAATTATAGGTCCAAATCCTGACATTTTACAGATAAGAAACTTGATCCCGATGATTTTAAGTGATTTATCTAAGTTAGTTTTGGCTTACTAAGACTGCCTAGTGAATTTGCAAGTTGCTAGTTAAATATACAATAAGATTAGAACAGAATTACCATAGGGGTTGAATCAACTTATTTGCTATGATTGCTGCCTTATTTAAACATCAGCATTTGAATAACAAACATTTATTGAGCACATACATAATATGTATGGGGTAGTAAAATATTGATACACTAAGGCAAAATACTTAGTCATTGTCTTTAAGGATCTTATAATTTAACTCAACAGGCCAGTAGTGTATTATGAGTATTGATAATACAAAATAGCAAAGACTAAATGTCAAATGAGTGATATAGACAATAAGTACTAAGAAAGAGCCATCTTCAGGATTAACTGTCTCTTATTTTTTCCAACCCACTCTCAGAAGGGCTGAGTTCTATTCACTTGGGTTACTTACCTCCCAACCACTCTGATTTCCATGTCTAGTTATGATGATCTTCAAGATTAATTTATTGGCAAAAGGATTGGCACAGAAGGATCATCTCCTGCTCAGCGATTAAGTCAGTCACTGTAGAAAAATCTATTGAAATGAATCTGTCTTAACATCATTATTTGACTTGATAAAAGGCCTCCAGCTGCAGCTATTCTGATAACTATTTTAAATCATTTTATTTCTCTGTGACTTTAGATTCACTAAAAACTCAGTGGGTAATCAAGTAATAACTTAGTCTGAAACATTTTACATAAGTCAATATACCTTGAAATTAAAATTTTCCTTTGCGAATGTTCACCCAGTGTGGAATGCCCTTTCTCCTCTGAGTCTAGGAACATCATCCAGTGTTCAGTTTGTGTTATACCACCTTCAATAAGCCATGAAGAATACTCTGGCCAGCACAGATATGTTTACTTTCTAAATTTTCATAATGCTTAGCAATCTGCACCTACAGGTCTGTAAGCCCTTGATCACAGTCTGCCTTATTTTGTTCTAAGAGAATGTACTGACTGACCTACATCAGTAGAGGGAATTTCCTAAAGCAAGTGTTGCTTCTATCGATGAAAGAGTAGGTCAAGTTCCCATCCTTATCCTACTCTTCTCTGGGTATCTAAATTTTGTTTGCTAACAAGATTTTTAATAACTCAAGGGTACCCCAAATCCCTAATACTTTTCTGTTCTCTGAATTGTCTCCTAGTATTGTGCTGACTTCTTGTTAACTTAGAGAAAATATAAGTTAAATCTTTTCCTTCCAAGTTTGCCTTTTCCCCCTTTTAACTTAACCTCTCCCTCCTGCATCATTTTATTTTATTTCATAGAATCATAGCTGTGCAGCTGGACTGGCATGAAAAGGCCATCTAATACAACCTCCTCATTTTTACCGATGAAGAAACTGAGGCCCAGAGAGGACAAGTAAGACATAGCTGTGATTCATAGGTTACAAGTTCAAAATTCATGCTAGAAGGGACCTCAAAGGCCATTTAATCTTATCCTCTATAGACTCAAAGACATTAATTGACTTACCCAAGGTCATGTAGGTAGTAAGAATCCAAATTCTTTGATTCCAGAGTTAGTGTTTTTTTTTTGTTTGTTTTTGTTTTTGTTTTTTCCCCACTTTACAAGGCTGCCTCTCTTACTCAAGCCTGAGGTGGGAGGGATCCTCCAACTTCGAATATTTTTTTTTCTAAATTAAATTATTCCCTATAGCTGGGGGGTGGAGCCAAGGTGGTGGAAGGAAGCAGGGACTTGCTTGAGCTCTCTCCCAAAACCCCTCCAAATACCTATAAAAATGGCTCTAAACAAATTCTAAAGCAGCAGAACCCACAAAAATACAGAGTGAAACAAATTTCCAGCCAAAGACAGCCCGGATGGTTGATCAGAAAGGTATATTGCACCGGGCAGGGAGAGGAGCACAGTTTGGCGTGGGCGCTCAGGCCACAGTGACCCTGGAGCAGGCCTCAGAGGACTGAATCACAGGCAGCTGTAGCAGTTTCCAGAATTCTCAACCCATGAATGCCAAAGACAACTTGAAAGGTCAGTGGGAAAATTCTGTGACTGTGGTGAGAGAGGAGCTAGGTCTCAGCCGCAAGTCTCAAGCATGGCCCAGGGACGCAGCTGTTTCCTGAGCTTCTGGCCCATAGACTGAGGGGGAATCAAGTGGCTGATCAGAGGGGGATTGCAAGGTTCTCTTTGCCATTGCTGAGGCAAGAATCTCTTGCTTTACCGGTGTTTGGATCTGGGTCACATTTCTGAGGGGTGGTCATGGGGCGACAAGGAACACTAGCGTGGCGGAGCTTGTTGTGGCGGTGGAGAGAAAACACCTCGCCCCTTGTCATAGCACCTTGGAAGAACTGAAAATTTTCAGATCCCTAAAAGTATGTCTGAAAACAGCTGTTCAAACCCCCGAAGCTTGGGACAGTACATTCTCCACAGTGGAAACAGACCCCTACCTTAACAAAGAGTTTATAACTCAAGTAATTGGCCGAGATCATGAGTAAGCAGTGCAAAAAGAGTCAGACTATATTATCTTACTTTGGTGGCAAAGAATATCAAAACATACAACCAGAAAAAGACAACGAAGCCAAAACTCCTATATCCAAAGCCTCCAAGAAAAATATGAATCAGTCCCAAGCCTCGGAAGAGCTCAAAAGGAATTTTGAGAAGCAAGTAAGAGAAGTAGAGGAAAAACTGAGAGTGATGCAAGAAAATCATGAAAAACAAGTCAACAGCTTACTAAAGGAGACCCCAAAAAATACTGAAGAAAATAACACCTTAAAAAAATAACCTAACCCAAATGGCAAAAGAGGTCCAAAAAGCCAATGAGGAGAAGAATGCCCTAAAAAGCAAAACTGGCCAAATGGAAAAGGAAGTCCAAAGGCTTACTGAAGAAAATACTTCCTTAAAAATTAGAATAGAGCAATTGGAAGCTAGTGACTTTATGAGAAATCAAGACACTGTAAAACAAATCCAAAAGAATGAAAAATTAGAAAACAATGTGAAATATCTCTTTGGAAAAACAACTGACCTGGAAAATAAATCCAGGAGAGAGAATTTAAAAATTATTGGACTATCTGAAAGCCATGATCAAAAAAAAGAGCCTAGACATCATCTTTCAAGATAATATCAAGGCAAACTGTCCTGATATTTTAGAACCAGAGCGCAAAATAGAAATTGAAAGAATCCACTGATCTCCTCCTGAAAGAGATCCCGAAAGGAAAACTCCTAGGAATATTGTAGTCAAATTCCAGAGTTCCCAGGTCAAGGAGAAAATATTACAAGCAGCCAGAAAGAAACAATTCAAGTATTGTGAAAACACAATCAGGATAACACAAGATTTAGCTGCTTCTACATTAAGGGTCCGCAGGGCATGGAATATAATATTCTGGAGAGCAAAGGAGATAAGATTACAACCAAGAATAACCTACCCAGCAAAACTGAATATAATCCTGCAGGGGAAAAAATGGTCATTCAGTGAAATAGAGGATTTTCAAGCATTCTTGATGAAAAGACCAGAGTTGAATAGAAAATTTGATTTTCAAATACAAGACTCAAGTGGAACATGAAGAGGTAAGCAGAAAGAGAAAATCATAAGAGACTTATTAAGGTTGAACTGTTTACATTCCTGCATGGAAAGATGATATTTGTAACTCATGAGACCTTTGTCAGTATTAGGGTAGTTGGAGGGGAAAAAAATTATATGTACATATATATAGCTAGATATAGAGAGAGATAGAGAGATAGATAGAGGGCACAGGGTGAGTTGAAAATGAAGGGGTCATATCTGGAGAATAAAATTAAGGGGTGAGATAGAATTATACTAGGAGAAGGAGAAAAAGAGAGGTAGAACAGGGTAAATTATCTCACAAAAAAAAAACAGAAAAGAAAAGGCTCTTACAGTGGAGGGGAAATGGGGAAGGTGAGAGGGAATGAGTGAATCTTATTCTCATAGGATTTGACTTAAGGAGGGAATAACATACACACTCAATTGGGTATAGAAATCTGTCTTACCCTACAGGAAAATGGGGGGAGGGACAAGAGAGTAGGGGGATGATAGAGAGGAGGGCAGATTGGGAAAGGGAGTCATCAGAAGCAAATACTTCTGAGGAGGGACAGGGTCAAAAGAAAGAATAGAGTAAATGGGGGGGCAGGATAGGATTAAGGGAAATAGAGTAAGTTTTTTACAGCATGTCTACTATGGAAGTGTTTTGCATCACTGCATATATATAACCTATATTTAGTTTCTTGCCTTATCAATGAGGGTGGGTGGGGAGGGAGGAAGGGAGAAAATTTGGAACCCAAAATTTTAAAAACACATGTTTAAAAAAATGTTTTCATATGCAACTGCGAAATAAGAAATACAGGAAATGGGGTACAGAAATCCATCCTGCCCTACAGAAAAATTGAAGGGGAAGGGGATAAGAGAAGGGGGAGAGAGATAGAAGGGAAGGCAGACTAGGGGAAGGGGTATTCAGAATGTGTGCCATCTTGGGGTGGAGGGCGGGGAACGATGGGGTGAAAATTTGGAACTCAAAATTTTGTGGAAGTAAATGTTGAAAACAAAAAAATAAATAAAAATTAACATTAAAAAAATTATGCCCAATACTCTATTCACTTTCACACTTGGCCATATTGTTCAAGTAGGAAAATTGAGATAGTTCAGTTCTTTAATGTTCCCTCTTCCCCCAACAATATTAGGAAAGCACATGAAACCTAAATGGATTAGCAGCTTATATTGAGGAAGTCCTTAGATCAGTGCAAAATGTCATCAGCTCTTGACACTTGGCAAGTCATGCTTGTATATACTGGGTATCACTTTTAGTAGCTATGAACTTGTCTCCAAGTTTCTTGTCATGTTCCTAATCTGTTTCTATAATATATCCTCCTTTGGGATTGAATATTTCCACCCTTTCTTTACCATACTGACTAGATCCTGTGCTCTCCAGATGAGAAATGATGCAGTTAAAAAGCTGCTCCCCCAACCTCTATCCCAAATAGCAATGAGATTTCAATGCTATAGCTGACATTCAGCACCTCCTCAAAATGAGCAGATATTAGAAAGAAAGCATAAAGGTAGATGCACATGACCAGAAGGCCAGGCCTACTTCTGGAGCTAGATTCTAGGATATTGATAAGGTCATCATGTATGGGGGACAAGTTAGATTAGGTCTATGAAATAAGAAAGTATTTGTTTATTCTCTACCTCTGCTCTGATTGTCCAGAGTTAAATGTCACATACTGAAAACCAATCCTTTAGTCATGGGTATGAATATTCAATGCACTAGTCCAGCTCTGGGGTAAGGAAAGGGAAATGGTGAGCATTTCCCTTGGCAATGGAGCTCCAATTCCTAAACTTTTAGGGACATTCTCAATCTACCAGTCATTTAGAATATATAGTGTTTTATTGCAGATCAAGTAGACTTTCTTTTCTTTAAAACTTTAATAGCATGTTCAAAAGAATCCAGGATATTATCACCATGGGTGTTTTTTTTTCCACCAATGTGAATGGTAATGCACTCCTCATCTTCTCATCCTTCCAAGATCCTCCAATGGAAGACCCCCTGTAGTTCTTCCTCTATTTGGTCTTTTAACATTCTGTGGATACAAGCTCAGATATATCTGTTATTCCTCAATCATGCTTCTTAACTGGACTATGTCTTTTTCTAATCATCCACTTATTGGATGATTTCTTTCATTCCATTTCTTGTTCACACATCATCAGTGATACAAACCAGCCTGCTTATGCCCACTATGCATTTTATCTCTCAGTAAATATTACTAACTGTGTAAAATGCATTATTAATAAGAGTATTCTGTACTTACAAAATTCTCTTAACCCCCAGGATCTCAGGATGCTTAAATTCATTAATCTCATTAAACTCATTTAATATCACCAACCCCTTGTAAGGCAAGTTAAGTGGCAAATATTATCTTCATTTTAGTATGGAGGCGTGTAAGAAACTTTCCCCACATTCTCACTGTAAGACCATATCAAGTTAAAAATACAGTTCAGGCTGCCCAATGTGGATAGAAATCCTCCCTATGCTTTGACTATGTTTGCAGAAACTTAGGAAATCTTTTAACTTATATTGTCATACCAGTCTGTTTCCTTCTACAATATATAAAGCCTGTTAATGTGAATTGTCTCAGATTTATTATGTTGAAATCAAACCCCATTAAGTTTTGACTTGACTTAAATGTCTGTTTCAAAAAAACTCCTGTTTAAAGTTTTTTAATGTTCCAAAGATGATAACATGTTTAATGTATGAAGAAATGATACTGGAATCCCTCTTTATCTAACCTCTCCTCTTATGCCCCTTTTAAAGAGGGAGTTTCTCTCTGTCTCTCTCTCCCTCTCCCCCCCCCATATGCTTGGGATAATTCAAGTTTCTTGCAGGTTTGCATGTTAGAGCTAAATTGTGCTTTGGCATATTGTAATTTAAAGGAAATGGAGTTTTCAAGACCACACTTTGACTTTAGTCATCTTTCCCAAAGATGATTATTTATAGAACTGATATAGTTAATACTGGTTTCAGAAGAATGAAATATTGCATGAATACTTCAGTAGTATGAAAGAAAACCAGCAAACAAATAAAAAATATCTGCTCTTTTTTAAAGAAGAGATTTAATTGTAACACCTAGTTACCTTTGGAAAGATATTCCTAAACAACAAAGGTACAATTTTGTGTGATTCTTGTTGTATTCTACTCAATTGAAGAAATTATTTCATCACTGTAGTGTCATTTGAATAATTTAGATGACCCCAAATGCTATTTTAAAAATAAAGAAATTCAGAAAATGACCATAAATTTCTAGAAAGCAAATTGTAGCAAAACGTAGCAAGAGCTACTTTATTTTTCCCTATGGAGAAAATCCAATTTATTTATATTTTTAAGACACACCCTTTTGAAATGTGTTTTTAATTTTCTGACTACAGGGTGAATGTTGGGTAGATGTTGTTCCTTTAATCCAAGACAGTGTCATAATGAAATAAATTTGCCTGGGCCTTATGTAGAAAGGCTAGCATTAAACTAGGAAAAAAATATTGTTAATAGTCCGGGGTTAGTAAGAAAGTATCAAATTATCTTTATTGTTTTTATTGCTTTAAATTTTGCTCTAAAGTGAAGATTGCCTTTTTTATAGAGAGTAATTAAAGATCAATGATTGCATGCATTATTAACTTGACTAAAATTTTCTATTTCCATAAGGGAAGAATTAGCAAGTAAAAAGTGTGCTTGTTATTGACTGTAATTTTAAGTACAACCTCTATTTTTGGAAACTCTTTCCTAAATTGAAAAAACAATGGGTCATTTTCTTTATATAGGCAAGAACAAACCAGTTTCTAATTGAATTGCTACCTGCGTCCTTTGACCCTCACATATTGAAGGGTAGTGATGAAACAGAAATTCTAGTAGATCTAAAGAAGCACATCTCTCATTTGGAAGGCAAGCCACCTTATAGCATCTTTTGCAACTTTTAACTCTCTAATCACAGCTTTCATCTAAGATCTGGCCAATGGATTGAAATATTTGTCATAAATTCCCTGCAAAATACTTGAGTTGTGTGTTGGATTTTCCTCACATGTTTTGTTGTTGTGTTTGTTCTTCTTTGTTCTTGAAGAGGACCAATGACATCACAAGAGTGATGTCTTAACTTGGGAGTGAATTGGACTTGAGTACTTTGGGGTATAATATTTACTATATAATCTTTATTTAGAGAGCAATTGCTAGTAAAAGCTGAAGAATGGTTAGGAAAACTTGATTACTTTTTTCAATCCTTGAAATTAGCTCCATTAAATGAGAACAATATCTCAGGTGTTTGTTTAATTTTGTTCTCCCACCCCACTCCTTTCTCCTCCTCTTCTTATGTAAAAAACTTTGACTTCTTTTTTCTTTGTTCGCTCAGTGGTGAAAATTCAAATCAATCTATTTTTTGTTAACAATCATTGGGCAAATGTCTGTGGGGCAATGATGGTTGAAATCAAAAGTTAAATGGTGTTTTGAAAATTAGTTGTGGATTTTAGCCATCCATGGTACCCCTCCCACCCATTTCCGTGATAAATAAAACAAGTCATTGCATTGATTTTCAATAAAGGTAGATTACTATACTGTAACATTTAATATCTTATCATCTCAGTATTAGGCTCATGAAGATAGATATAGATAACTATATCTATCTATATGGATGTATGCATATATTCAAGTTGCCTCATAGAAAAATATCTTCCTCTACACAGTTTTTGTGCCACGTTGTTTGATGTCCTAAACCACAGCAAAGGTTAGAGCCCTTACACATGTCTACTTGGTTCAGCGTGTTAATTGATTTTTTGGAAAGTGATGTAGTAGAACACTAATTAGGAGCATCTACCAAGATACTTTCTTTGAGTTTTATTGGCAAATCATTTAAGTTATTATTCTTCCCTCTGAAGATAAACTATCAAATTAATTGCAGGAAAAGTAATAAACGATTGGCAAGCATTTAGCATGGGATTAGTTTTCAGATAATTGAGAGAATTATTTTGTTTTAGTGGCCATTCTTTCACTATTTATGGACAGTTCAATATGATTAAAATGTAAAATTATGTGAAAAAAGTGATGGCTGATTAATGGATCATCATGTCACATGATTAATACACAGGTATATAAACCTGAGTTTCCAAAGTGCCCTGAAAGTATTAAAAAGGGAGCTGTGTGCTTATGTCCCAGAATCATAGACTCTTTTCACTATGAGTCCTTAGAAGACATTTAGTCCCACCCCTCATTTAAAGATAAGAAAACTGAGGCCTGGGGATATTAAGTAATTTGCCCAAAGAGTGATTACTAGTAAATACCAGGGTGGGGACTTGAACCCAAGCTTCCTGTTGGTAGCTTAGTATGCCTTGAACTGTACCACACAATATATCATTCTTCATTTCCAGAGACTAATGCAATCTAGCATTATTGACTCTATCATTATTAAGAAAGTTACTGAAACTCCTTTAGAATCAATCCACTTCAATGACATCAGTTTACCAAATGCCTTCTATGGGTAAGATCTTGTATTCAACTCTGTGGGGATTCAAAAAGGATACCATATTCCTTGCACCAAAGAGCTTATAACATAGTTGGGAAAATAAAATGATATAACCTGTTGAGGGACCTGTTGAGGACCTCAGTTTTCCCAAGAACCAAATTTTTCTCTTGACCTTGAAAGTTTTCATTGCTGAAATCTGAACCTCAATAAATTTTAACCTCTAAGGTGGGTAACAAATCCCTGACTTAAACATAAAGTATTATTTATTGGTTTGCAGTTGTTTTTACTGCCGCTTTCGCATCCCCTCCTCCTGAACTGCTACTTTCTGTAAGTGCTCTAGAAATAGTGCCCAAACCACTTTTTCTTCCTTACTCTCCTACACTTCTGTGTAAAGGTGTTTATATATTCACAAGGGGAAATAGATGGATAAATAGATAGATAGTTAGATACATACATACATACATACATACATACATACATACATACATACATACATAC